>NC_048429.1:766696-767953 GCF_013103735.1 Etheostoma cragini
GGACTCGGTCTAGACTTGGACTCGACTAGGCCTGGTCTTGGACTCAAACCTTGTTGGACTCAGTCTAGACTTGGACTCAAACTAGGCCTGGTCTTGGACTCAAACCTTGTTGGACTCGGTCTAGACTTGGACTTGACTAGGTCTGGTCTTGGACTCAAACCTTGTTGGACTCGGTCTAGACTTGGACTCTAACCTTTTTGGACTCGGCCTTGTCTTGGACTCAACCAGTCCTGGTCTTGGACTTGTCTTGGACTCGACTAAGGTGGTCTTGACTGCAGCCCTGCCTAGAGTTGTCTTCGTGTCAAACATGCAACTCTATATTTTTCTGTAGTGAAATAATAATTTATGATTATTTATTTTACGTTGTATGGAACCGTCCTCGTTATGTTTTTACCCAAATTTCTGATATTGAAAAACCTTTTGAAAAATGGGTCAAATTGGACCCGAGGACACCAGTTCTTATTGAGTACTGGTTCTGTTCCTGTAGGCGGGCTGCTGCTGGAGATGACTGGCTCGGTGTCTGACCTATCAGAGGGCAGAAGGAGGATATCCGACTCTGTGATTGGTGGAGCTGCTCTGTCCAAGTTCCAGGCCATGATGGAGGCTCAGGGCGTGAGCCGGGAGGCCGCTGGGACGCTGTGCTCCGCCCACGCAGACTACCACAGCGTCCTGAGACGGGCGGAGCATCGGAGACACCTGGAGACGCCTGCAGATGGTAAACAAAGAAATTAATCAGAGGAGCTTTTATTGTGAAGGGCACACAGGCTGTGTGTGCAGTCAACGTTATTAGTGAACTAGCGTTACTTTTGCTCCAAGGCCGCAGAAAGAAATGTTGAATCCTATTTGTTAATTATTATTATTAAATAATTGTATTAATTTAACTAGTTAAAAACGCGTCGTTTGAAGAGGTCTCACTCTCTTTTAATTACATGTTTTTTTTTCTTTCCACTGGAGCTTTAATCATAAATGGAGTCCAGATTGTAGTTTATCCACAGCTCACTTTATCGCCCCTGTCTCTCTCTCTCTTTCTCTCTCTCTCTCTCTTTCGCTCTCTCTTTCTTTCTGTCTCTATTACCCTCTCTCTCCATGTCTCTCTTACTCTCCGTCCTCTCTCTCTACGTTCTCCTTCTCTCTTCCCCTCTCTCTCCGTCTTTCCCTCTCCGTCTATCTCTCTCTGTATCTCTCTTTCTCTCTCTCTCACTCTGTCCTCTCGCTATCTCTCTCTCTCCCCCCTCTCTCTCTCTCCCTCTCTCTCCC
>NC_048429.1:768222-771440 GCF_013103735.1 Etheostoma cragini
TCTCTCTCTCCCTCTCTCTCTCCCCCTCTCTCTCTCTCTCTCCCTGCAGGTGATGTGGTGGATGTCGACGGTATGATTTTAGCTGAAGTTCTCCATCAGTTGGGGGCGGGACGATCGAAGTCCGGAGAACCTGTCAATCACAGCGTGGGGGCCAAGCTGCTGGTGTCGCTGGGTCAGAAGGTCAAGAAAGGTCAGAGGTCATTAATGACGCTCATGTTACAGTTTACAACATGTTTCCATGCCTTAATGTTGCTACTGCCTGTATGAATAGACTTGTCAATTACACTCTCTTAGACGCTGTTATTTTACGTTTTTGTTGCATATTTCAACGATTTTTGCCACTTTTCTTCCATTAACACCAGTATATTCACCACTATATTTATTTGCACTGGTTTTACATTTCTTATTGTGGGAATTCAGGATCAACAAACCTCATTTATATGAAATTTTCAATTTTTTTGGTGTAAGAAAAAGAGCTGAAATTATGCATGATTTTGAGTAATGTGTTAAGATCAGAGGACTGAAGGTAACGGATTAGTCGCGATAATGCTAAAAATACACTAAATTCTATGAAAATACAGCTCTGATCCTTGATTTCCTTTGTGAAGAGCGTCTTACAGAACCACTCGTGTTATTTTTGGTGCAATTTGGATAAAAGAAACCCAAATATATGATACAGAAACTTTTGAAAATGGGTCAAATTTGACCCGAGGACACCAGCGGGGTTAATGTGCATTTCTCTGTTTTGATGGTGTCACAGCACCTGGATCTGCTTTATGATGAAGACAAAGACCTTTAAAGTCCTGATGGGGGGGTCTGGATTTGTGTGTCTCCAGGCGCCGCCTGGCTGGAGCTCCACTACGAGGACCCGGCTCCGACCGCAGACCAGATCAGTCGACTGCAGAGCGCTCTGACTCTGGGGACAGACACACAACAGGACGCACAACCACAGACTGTAGTCAGAGAGCTGATATCTCCTCAGGAACGTCTTTAACACGGGAAGACAAACCTGCAGCTGCTCGGTTACAGCGTCTCTGGTTCTGGGAGTGTTTTATTATTATTATTATTATTATTATTATTATTATTATTATATTTACCATTTCATATCTTCACTGACGTTTGATTAAATGCTCATAAAGAGAGTTTTAAGCCTGGAAACGAGTCTATAAAGAGATTAGGAAACAAGTGATTTGGCGAAAAATAACGTGAGAGGCTGGTTTAATAAAAAGAAAGGTTTCAACCCTCATGTTGTCTTCATGTTGTCCTCGTGTTGTCCTCATGTTGTCCTCATGTTGTCCTCGTGTTGTCCTCATGTTGTCTTCATGTTGTCCTCGTGTGGTCCTCATGTTGTCCTCATGTTGTCCTCGTGTTGTCCTCATGTTGTCCTCGTGTTGTCCTCATGTTGTCTTCATGTTGTCCTCGTGTTGTCCTCATGTTGTCTTCATGTTGTCCTCATGTTGCCCTCATGTTGTCTTCATGTTGTCCTCATGTTGTCCTCGTGTTGTCTTCATGTTGTCCTCATGTTGTCTTCATGTTGTCCCCATGTTGTCTTCATTATGTCTTCATGTTGTCCTCATGTTGTCCTCATGTTGTCCTCATGTTGTCCTATATCTATGTTCTTTTTATTTCCCCAAAATAACATGATTGATTCCACCCAACGCTCTTTGCCAAGTACAAATCTCTACTTTCATTAATTTTGGGGCGTCTTATTCAATTTTATAGCATTGTAAAACAAATGGAAGGGTTTTTGAAATAGTATTGAGTAAAAGTTGACATATTCCAGTCTGTGATTATCATCAACATCCATTCCTTTAATTTTAGTCTCAATAATTCATAATTTCTGCTTTTCTAACTCAAACATTAGGTGTAATTTCCTATAAATGAGGTTTATGGACCATAAATTTCAAAAATAACTGGAAAACTAAAGTTAATAAGTTAGTGTTACGTAGTGTTAAACGTCAAAAAAAGGGTCAAAATGATTTTCAATTTTGACGAGAAGACAACACAAGGTTTTAATAACTCGCTGTAAGTCTTCTTCCAGTTGTCGAGCATCACGACAATCGTTGAAAAAGTGACAAAATAATTATGTGTGTGTGTGTGTGTGTGTGTGTGTGTGTGTGTGTGTGTGTGTGTGTAGGGAAAAAGATAAGAACACGGCTCCACCTGGTGGATAAAAGTAAAAACTACATTATTATTATTATTATAATTAAAGATGCACTAGGACTCACTTCTGTTGATCTTCCAGGTAAATTCAAAACAAAGTGTTTCTGTAACTGTCATGTCTGACCCTGAAAGGGGTCTAGACCTCTCTATAATCTACACATAGAACAGGTCTAGACCGCTCTATAATCTACAGATAGAGCAGATCTAGACCTCTCTATAATCTACACAGAGCAGGTCTAGACCGCTCTGTAATCTACACATAGAGCAGGTCTAGATCACTCTATAATTTACAGATAGAGCAGGTCTAGACCTCTCTATAATCTACAGATAGAGCAGGTCTAGACCGCTCTATAATCTACACAGAGAACAGGTCTAGACCACTCTATAATTTACACATAGAACAGGTCTAGATCACTCTATAATCTACATGTAGAGCAGGTCTAGACCTCTCTATAATTTACATGTAGAGCAGGTCTAGACCAGGTAGTGCAGGTCTAGACCTCTCTATAATCTACATGTAGAGCAGGTCTAGACCTCTCTATAATTTACATGTAGAGCAGGTCTAGACCTCTCTATAATCTACACATAGAGCAGGTCTAGACCAGATAGAGCAGGTCTAGACCAGGTAGAGCAGGTCTAGACCCCTCTATATTTTACAGCAACCCAACAGACACTTTGTGGTTTCATTGGGACATTTTTGAGGTACTTGTACTTTATGTATTTCCTTTTCATGCCAAAGGATCGGAGTATTTCTTCTGGGGCTGTAAATTACAAACGCAGAGGTTTTGTCGAAAAGGAGTAACAAAACTTTATTTAAACAATCTCAATCGGACAAAAAGTGACTCGTCAAACCGTAAAAAGTTAATCTATAAACAACAGTTCTTTATTTATAAAAAATACAAACAGAAAAATGTCAGAGCCGGAGTCTTTAAACGGGAAGAAAGTTAACCGAGTGGTCGGGGTAAAAAACACCATTAACACACATTACCAGCTGAGTCATCTGTTGCCATGGCGACAGAGAGAAATGGGGGGGGGGCGGGGGGGGGGGGGGGGGG
>NC_048429.1:775736-777106 GCF_013103735.1 Etheostoma cragini
GGGGGGTTTAAGATCAAAGGTCATCGTGGTACCTGCTGTCATTGATTAGACCGCTGGGCAGACTACAGGCTCTGCAGACAGACACACACTGTTAGCGGTTAGCTCGCTGCTAGCATCTGCCACCGATTTGAAAGAAAAGGAGCTGTTGTGGTTTGGGATTTTGTTTTGGTTTATTTTTGCCCTCTTTGTGTTTGGGTCTTGTTTCTTCCCGGTCTTGTGTTGGTGGTCTTGTATTGTTTTGGGTCTTGTCTTGTGTTCCCCTCGGTGTCTGTATGTTCTGCATGTTAAAGTGCCGTGTAATTAAAAAATGTTCCTGTCCTCTATGCTGGATTCTGACGTTCTGCTGTTTTTCTGTTTAAATTGTAACCGGTGTGCCGTCTCGGCCAGGTCTCCCTCGAAAAAGAGACTTCCATCTCAAGGGTCTTCCTGGTTAAATAAAGGTTAGATAGAATAAAAAATATGTTGTTAAGTCCGTTTTGTGTCTCGTCTTGCATCTAGGTCGACTTCCTGTGTCCTCCCGCTCCGGTGATTACCTGATGTTTTCCACCTGATCCCCTGCCTCTCGTTACCTAAGTACCTTGTGTATTTAATGTCTGTGCTTCCCTTGTCTTTTGTCCTGCAAGTTTGTCCAGTCGTCCTGCTCAGCGTTCCCTACCGGTCTCCTGTAAGTTTCCAGCCCTCGTGCTCCGGCTTTTTGATTTTCCCCGGCTCCCTGAACTTCTGTTGTGTTTTTTTGGGACTGTGCTGCTGCCTTGTTTTGTTCAATAGAACCTGTTGAAGTTCCTGCCCTGCGTTTGGGTCCTCATAACACGCCAGTGTGCACGTTGAGATCCTCGGGCAGCGGTCCTAGGTCTGTTAACGTGGCCTGGCTGAAGACTAAAGGGGGGCAGAGCATTTGGAGTCAGGACCCCGAGGCTCTGAACGATCTGCCCGAAGGACTTCGGCTCAGCTGAGTCAGCGGTCTCCTTTAAGAGCCTCTTTCATCAGAGAGAAGTGTCTGGTTTTATTTCAGCTTGAACCTCTTTTCAAAATGTCTTTTTAAAGTGTTTTTCCTATTCTTACCTTCACCAAATATCTGACCTACGGCCCTTTGCTGCATGTCTGTCCCCCTCTCTATGTCCCCTGAATGTCTTCAGATGTCCTGTCAATAAAGGCCTAAAAATGACCCAAAATTAAAAAAATTAAAAATAAAACATCACAGATCTCTTTTTTTAAGGTCAACAACAGAAAAGAGAAGGCATGGAGTTGACTGCGTAGCCTCCATGGTGCGTCTCTTAGTCAGGGACGCCGCCTAGCCTCCAACGTGCGTCTCTTAGTCAGGGACGCCGCGTAGCCTCCAACGTGCGTCTCTTAGTCGGGGACGCCGCGTA
>NC_048429.1:777206-779493 GCF_013103735.1 Etheostoma cragini
CGCAGGTCTGAGACCAGGCGGCGCAGTTGCTTTTCACCGACTGCAAGACCCAGGCGGACCCAGAGCATGCTGGGAAACCCCGGCCTCTCAGCTGATCTAACAGCCGATTGGTTCAAAATCGACTCATGAACATGATGACGTTTTATATAAACTTTTTATCGTTTTTGAATCAGAGGGATCTTTAGCTCAGATCAGCTGTTTGTCTAATTTAAGGACTTATTATTCTGTCCAGAACCCACAAGTTGAGGCTGATAGACGTTGAGAAGTCAGAGAGACTAAATCTGATCAGATCACGGATCATCTCCAGTGTGTTGTTAATTAAAATCAGCATCAGATGTCATGTAGAGCATTCTGAGATCTACTCTGTCGTCATTAAAACAACTGGAGACTGGGTAGCAGCTGATATGGGGGTCTGATTATATTTTATAGAATTGGAATCGCACCACAGTGTTTTTGTCACTTCCTGTCCAGTTATGTTATGTCATGTTATGTTATGCTATGCTATGCTATGCTATGCTATGCTATGCTATGTTATGTTATGTTATGTTATGCTATGCTATGCTATGTTATGTTATGTTATGTTATGTTATGTTATGTTATGTTATGTTATGTTATGCTATGCTATGCTATGCTATGCTATGCTATGCTATGTTATGTTATGTTATGCTATGCTATGCTATGCTATGTTATGTTATGTTATGTTATGTTATGTTATGTTATGTTATGCTATGCTATGCTATGCTATGCTATGCTATGCTATGCTATGTTATGTTATGTTATGTTATGTTATGTTATGTTATGCTATGCTATGCTATGTTATGTTATGTTATGTTATGCTATGCTATGTTATGTTACATTTACGCATTATTTCAGCTTAAATGAAGACATGTGGTTCATGCATTGAGTTGTTTGGATTTCGCTCCAACACTATGAAGCTAGGATCTCCACTCCAAGCCCCCCTGCAGTTATACTCCATCCCGTCTACCCCTCCCTATGAATAAGTCCTGCTTTTGGTCTTTCCAGCATCTGTCCCATCATGCAGTGCGCTCCCAGCTGCTCTGACGTTGAATGAATCTTTATTTACGACGTTTCAGATGAACAGGAAGTGTCCGGCAGCATCATCTACACGGTGGAGCTGCAGCGGTACGGAGGCCCGCTGGGGATCACCATCTCCGGCACCGAGGAGCCCTTTGACCCCATCATCATCTCCTCCCTGAGCAAGGGGGGGCTGGCCGAGAGGTACCCCCCCCCCCCCCCCCCCCCCCCCCCCCCCCCCCCCCCCCCCCCCCCCCCCCCCCCCCCCCCCCCCCCCCCCTCTGATCACATGACATCAATCGCACTTTAATCCTCCCAGCACATGCTCAAAATTCACATGATCCATTTGTCATATGCTCAAAATTCACATGTTATCTTTGTCATATTCTCAATATATTAGTTTACTGTTAAAAAGTCTCATGTGCAAAAAAGCTTATATATTAAGTAATATATATATATATATATATATGTGTGTGTGTGTGTGTGTGTATATATGCATGTATTTGTATGTGTGTACATATATCTATATATCTATAGATACTGTATATGTATGTATATTACATTCATTTCTTGCACTTACTAATGCTATCGTTTGTTTATTTGCGTATAGAGTACTGCTGCAATGTAGATTTAGTTTAAAGCTGTTTTTAATGTTTTTATATTGTTTTAATATCAGGGAATCACAAAGTTTGTGATGTTTTTCACAGCAGTGTAATGACAACAGTTTCTTAACTTTAACTGATAAAAACAATATGGCACCCAGATACGGAGGGTGAGTCCTCGACGCAGAGGGCCGGGGTTTGACTCCGACCTGTTTTTTTGCATTTTATAGGTTTAAAAAGTTATTTACATATACTGCTTCTGACTGGCTAGTAGTCCTTACCTAGGTACTGTCAGGGCCCTCATACTCTGCTTCTGACTGGCTAGTAGTCCTTACCTAGGTACTGTCAGGGCCCTCATACTCTGCTTCTAAGGAACAGGAACATTTGTGTTCAGGTCACGACGGAGTGGAGAATGTCGCCCTCTGCTGTTAATAATAAATAACTAATGTTATTAATTTAAAATTTCATGAATGTTGTTTTTTTGCCAACTTTTGATTCACTACTTTATCGAGTTTTTATGATAGAATTGTAATTTACTATTTTAATTTGCTGTTTATTTATTTATATATATAACTGTGTGTGCGTGTGTGTGTGTGTGCGTGTGTGTGTTCGTGTGCGTGTGTGTATGTGTTCGTGTGCGTGTGTGTGTG
>NC_048429.1:779593-787836 GCF_013103735.1 Etheostoma cragini
AGGACGCTCTACTACGTCCCTGTTAGTGATGGTGTTGCATAGTCTGTCCACCAGAGGACGCTCTACTACGTCCCTGTTGGCAACACAGATTTTTTTGTTGTTGTTCAAAGGACTTTAAGTTTTATATCTTAAGTTTGTTTTTTTCTACATTTTATTTATCAGAACTTTAATATATTTTGATGTTCTGTTTGATGAAACAAATTCTTATATTATTTTAGTGAGAACTCATAAATAACTACAAATAACTCATGTTAGGGAAATCTGTTCTGGATTTGTTTGTTTTTATATATATCAGCCGATATATATCGGCATATCAGATATTTAAATAACCAAATATTTGTCTCGGTATAGGCCTTACAAATGCTTTATTGATCGGCCTCTAATTCTTTGTAAGTATTTGTGTTTCTTGAATATATAAAAATAATTATTCCCGTTCCTTATCTCAGGTGAACACTCGGTCCAACACCTTGCCCTCTGACCCTCAGCGCCGAGCCTTTGCCATGAGGAAGATGAGACAGGAAGTCAATGAGATCCTGAACCAGAACCCTGTTGAACTCCACAAGGTTATATGTGACCCTTTAGCACTTTAACGTGGCTGGACGTTCATGTTGTTGATCCTTACCGAGTGTGTGTCTGTGTGTGTCTGTGTGTGTCTGTGTGTGTAGCTGAATCTAGAGAAGGCCTCGGACCTGGAGGATTTCGGTTTCAGTGTCTCTGACGGCATGCTGGACCGCGGCGTCTACGTGAACAACATCCGACCGGGAGGCCCGGCAGAGCTGGGCGGCCTCCGAGCCTATGACCGCTTACTCCAGGTACGGATCCACGAGTATTAGGGGTGTCACTGGTCCCCAAATCTACCATTTTTATTTTAACCCTCATGTTGTCCTCATGTTGCCCCCATGTTGTCTTCATGTTGTCCTCATGTTGTCTTCATGTTGTCCTCATGTTGTCTTCATGTTGTCCTCATGTTGTCTTCATGTTGTCTTCATGTTGTCCTCATGTTGTCTTCATGTTGTCCTCATGTTGTCTTCATGTTGTCCTCATGTTGTCTTCATGTTGTCCCCATGTTGTCTTCATGTTGTCCTCATGTTGCCCTCAAGTTGTCTTCATGTTGTTCCTATGTTGCCCTCAAGTTGTCCTCATGTTGTCCTCATGTTGTCCCCATGTTGTCTTCATGTTGTCTTCATGTTGTCCTCATGTTGCCCTCAAGTTGTCTTCATGTTGTTCCCATGTTGCCCTCAAGTTGTCTTCATGTTGTCCTCATGTTGTCTTCATGTTGTCCTCATGTTGCCCCCATGTTGTCTTCCTGTTGTCCTCATGTTGTCTTCATGTTGTCCTCATGTTGTCCTCATGTTGTCCTCATGTTGTCCTCATGTTGCCCTCATGTTGTCCTCATGTTGTCCCCATGTTGTCCTCATGTTGTCCTCATGTTGTCCTCATGTTGTCCTATATCAATGTTCTTTTTAATTCCCCAAAATAACATGATTGATTCCACCCAACGCTCTTTGCCAAGTACAAATCTCTACTTTCATTAATTTTGGGGCGTCTTATTCAATTTTATAGCATTGTAAAACAAATGGAAGTGTTTTTGAAATAGTATTGAGTAAAAGTTGACATATTCCAGTCTGTGATTATCATCAACATCCATTCCTTTAATTTTAGTCTCAATAAGAAGTGACAAACATTGAAAAAAGGGACAAAAACTTGAGAAAAAGTTAAAAAAAAACATTGAGAAAAAGCGTGCTGATTTTCACAATTTTTGGCGATAAGACAACACGAGGGTTAAGGTCACGATTCGATTCAATTTTCGATCTAAACAGGGACGGCAATCCCACAATAAGAGCTACTAAACGGCAAAAGGGAACTTCTCATCAACAGTTTGAGTTTCTCGTAATTAACAAAATGTTTAACAAGGTGCTCGTGAATGCACCATTGACTCGAATCGGAGTCCTTGTTTCTCACGCACCGGTGACTTCAGGGAAGCGAGAGGATTTTCCACTTCAGTTGTCTCTCCGTCATCTCCGACTACAACAGTTACCGTAGTGTCTGGAAAAGAGCAGCTGCAGGCTACCGCTAAGCTAACGTTACCCTGTGTCTTTAGCTGCATGCTACTAGCCGTTAAGCTACGCTGTGTCTGTTGTTGTTGTTTTTTCTTCAGACGCGTGCAAGTAGGCGGGGGTGGAGAGAGTTGTACTGGTGGAATCGCCGATCCTGCTCTTGATAGACTTTCATTTAAATCGTGACACCTCTAACGTGCATAACCCCTAACTACAGAGACGCTTGCAACTCTATGTCGCTGTACTTGTGCACGTGAACCATATTTGTCTCCGTCTTCCAGATTAACCACGTGCGGACCAGGGACTTTGACTGCTGCCTCGTGGTTCCACTCATCGCCGAGTCTCCAAACCATCTGGAGCTTGTCATCAGCCGAAATCCCACCTCCTCCTCCCTGCTGGCCAATCACAACAACGGCACCACCAACAGCAACCACTCCTCTCAGCCTATGGGCGGCGAGCTGGGACCATCGGAGCTCCCCATTGGCCCGGGAGAGGATGGTGGTCCAATCAAATGGAGCCAACCGGGAGACAAGCTGGGGGCGGGGCTTGGGTTGGGTCAGGTGAATAATAATTCCTTATAGTAGACAAAAACTGGATTTAACCGCTTCTAACCAGACTGGAGGGTTCAACAAGGACAATACAACTAAGTTGAATTAAACTGGTTAAGACCTTTCCAAACTGGTTCAGGATGGACCCCCACCCCCCGTCCCCCCATGGTGCTACACACACCCTATGGAGGAACTTTGACCTTTGACCACTAAAGTCTGAACTCTGAACTGCTAAAGCAGCCTGAAAGCACACTGATGGACCTCCTCACCTTTTCACTTGAACCAGTTCTGCATACTGGTCCTTCTGGTGTCACTGGAACCAGAAGCATAACCACTGATCCGGCTGGAACCATAGCCAGAGCTACTGGTCTATGTGGTTTGAGATTAGTGGGTCTGGTCCTACTCGCCCAGAGCCATGGGGACTGATTCTTCTGAAGCCAGAGCCACAGCCAGAGGTTTTGCTGGTTCGACCCTCATGTTGTCCTCGGGTCAAATTTGACCCGTTTTCAGTTTTAATCACAAAAAATGGGCCTTCAAAATAAGAGCTGAAAATGTCAACAATAAAATTATCAAGTAACTTTGAAAAAAATGTTTAAAAAAGCACCCGCAACATTAAAAAAGTGACAAAAATGTCGGAAAACCCTTTTTTTTCATGGTTGATGGGAAGACAACACAAGGTTAAGGTTAAGATCAATAGTTAGGGGGTCTACACGCCTAAACGAGGGCTAACTGGTCCTACTGAAGCCAGAGCCACAACCAAGGGTCTGAACTGGTTTATATAGCTCTAAATCACAACAACAGTTTTTCATAAAGACTCGGTCTAGACCGGACTCTGTGATGTGATTTCCAGAAACCCAACAACGTGTGGTTCAACACACACGGGCTGTGTCTCATTCCCCATACCTCCCGTCAGTAAACTGCCAACATGCACTGACCACTTCCTGTCGTAGTGCCCACCTTCGATGACCAGTATTGCCCCGAAAGGAACACTTACGTTAAAACACTCGCCGGAAATAACGAGCGCTCGGCTCGGCTCGGCGCCTCTCAAAATCGTTGAAAATCTATAAAACTGACCTGACAGATTCAGCAGCTGCACGGCCACATTTCTCTCTTAAAATGTCTTCGGATACATGTTTCGGGGAACTATTCTCGTAAAATTTGAGATTGTATTCCGACATCTAGCCGCCATGTGAAATCCGGGGGAAAGCCGGACCCATGTGACACGTTGGTCCAATCAGCTGCCGGTCCACATCCATGGTCCCTTTCCTTTTAACTATGTAGTCAAGATGGCGCCAGTTTAGTGCGGGCAGGGTCCAGCGGTCCACACTGAACTCTTTGACCATTTTAAGAGGGCATCGGGGTACTTTCAGTGCACTGACGTGTTGCTTCATCTAGACCATAGACCCTCAAACTAAGTGTTTGAAGGGTGCAAGTAGGCGGTTTGAGACACAGCCGGGGTTCTTGTTCAGGGTCGTCACCGGATTGTTGATCCAGGACCGAGACTTTTGCTTGTATGAAAACCGTGGCTGCTGGTACATCTGGTCTTACTAGGATCAGAACCATGGCTTCCGGTTGTACTGACCAAGGACCACAGCAGCACAAAGACTGATCCAGAATCCTCAACCTGCTGATGGACTAACTTGTTGCCAAGGGGATGCTCCGATCAGGCTGTCTGAGGCCGATGTCATTGGGATCGTCACCAATACTGATTACTGACTGGTTTCTGCTCTTAAACGCTGATTTATTTATTTCTGAGTCTGTACCAGATTTGGGGTTTTATCCGATACCGGTACTAAAACCGTACTTTTAAAACGGTACCGGTGCCTAAACGTTGCCTCAGCTGATTCTTAGTTTAAAAAAGAATAGCATCATAACATTAAAGGTGCCGTAGGTAGGACTGTGAAGATCCAGGACCAGAAAACGTGCATGTCGACAGCTACTTAGTCCCCCAACCCCTTTCCACTAAAGCCCAAAACAGTCTCATAAGCCCCTCCCCCCACAAGGGAGAGCTGTGCACAATGGAGCGCCTGTGAATGGGGGGGGGGGGCACTATCTGCAGCTTGTGCACTGGGAAAGGGGAGGGGAGGACGCTATGAAATTCGTGTGCATGAGCAGTGATTGGCACGCAGTTAGGACCCCCCCCATACACACACACACACACCTAGCCCTGATTGGTGCATCTGAACAGGGATCACACAACAGGCTGTAGGGGGAGCCACAGGAGCCGGATTTGTTTTTAATTGACCTGCTTCATGTAGTTCTACTGGAATAAAGGGCTAATTTCAGCAAATATGACAGAAAGTTAGTTTATTAAATCTTACCTACTGCACCTTTAAAGAACTTATTCTAAGGTCTCACTGCTGAGGTCATATAGTCAAATTTAATCAAATCTAGAGGAAAGAAATCCATGAAACTAAAACCAGATGCAACTGCAACATGTTGGGTAATCCTGCAGAAAAATGAAATTCCCCATTAGCTCATAGCATGCTATCAGACTAGCACTATTGGCATTTTTTAAGTCAACACGGATGAAAAGTCCTCAGATTGGACTCGAAATGTTAACTTCTACAACTCCTCAACAACTGGGCAAACCCAAATATCTCCTCAACATCGACCAAATGGACCGTTTTGGACGTGTTTTTTAGACCGGTTTCTACATGTTTACATTCTCAAAATAACGTTTTATTATTACATATATATCAACATATTTGAAAGCGGCACCCAGTCCTAAAACACGGGAGGGATGATGGATTTAGGAACGATTACACACTTAAATGTTTTTTTAATTATCAGTGAATTTTAAGACAAAATGGAGTAGATGTTTATCAGCCGTAATGATCGGAGCATCCCTGATGAATTGTACAGAAAGACAGAGGGTTCACTGTTAAGATTTTAGTTCTGTGCCATTAACGAGCTGCAGACTGGAAGAGTAATAATTAATAATTATGTTGACAATAATGATGATGATGATGATGATGATGATGATGACACTGAGCAGTTCAATAAGAATCTTTTTCTACTGTTTACACCTGTTGGACTGGCCACACTGTGTGTGTGTGTGTGTGTGTGTGTGTGAGTGTGTGTGTATGTTATGTGTGTGTGTGTGTTAAACACAAGGCCAGTTAAGCCCCTCCCACGTCAATTCCTCGTCTTGGCTTTACCCCGTCCCCGTCCCTTCTTCCCTCAGCCAATAGGCAGCCAGGATTACGGACGACGGTTCTGAGAGATTCAGCTGATTGGCTGGAACCAATCAGAAAACAAAACCTTCCCAGCCTGTCTATGATTGGTTCTACTCAAGACACAAGCCAACCAATCAGCTACCAGGAAGAAGCAAAGCATGTCCCCCATCCCGACTTCCCTGAACCTCCCCCCCCCCCCCCCCCCCCCCACCGAAGTAACAGTGATCCTTTATGCTAATCGATCGGTGTGTTTTTTGATTGACTGTTGTCAGTTTGTTTGTTTGTTTCCATGGTGACTGAACCTAAAAAGATGTAAAATAGATAAAAAAAACGGTTCAGTTCCCCATGTCTGTTCACATTGAGACCATCGAACCCCAAAAACCTTCACTTCATAACCACGAAAACAATGATGTTACACAAGAAAAAAGCCCTGATGAAACAGGAAACCTGTGACAGTAAACACGTGTGTGTGCGTGTGTGTGTGTGCGTGTGTGCGTGTGTGTGTGTGTGTGTGTGTGTGTCTGTCTGTGTGTGTTTATTTTGGCGTGATGTCAACATCTTTCTGCTCTCACCTCAGTCTGAACTCACTATTTAAACTGGCCAATCGGAACCCTCCCTGAGCTTTTACAGCCAATCGCTCTCTGCTGAACGCCCCGTGCTTTGGATTAGAGGGCCGTGATTGGCTGTTTCTGTGTGACTCGTTGTGATTAGCTGTTTGAATCTGTCCCAAACTTTGTTGAATGGGGCACATTTAATCAAATAAAAGATGTGAATGTGGTGAATCTGAAGCACAGTGCTAACATACAATTAGCATGTGGCTAGCAGACACAGAGCACAAGGCTAGCATACGCCTAACGTGGCTAACACAGGGTCAACACACGCTGCACAAGGCTCACGCTAGCTATGATGACCAGACATGTTTAGTATCTGGTGATGTGTTCCGTAAGCACATGGCTAACACAGCTAATATATGGTTAGCACACAGCTATCACAGGGCTAACCTTTAGCCACCATACCTAGATGTCAGCACATGGCTAACCAAGGGCCAACACCTGGCTAACACAGCTAATATATGGTTAGCACACAGCTATCACAGGGCTAACTTTTAGCCAACATACCTAGATGTCAGCACATGGCTAACGAAGGGCCAACACCTGGCTAACACAGCTAATATATGGTTAGCACACAGCTATCACAGGGCTAACTTTTAGCCACCATACCTAGATGTCAGGACATGGCTAACGAAGCCAGTGTATGGTTAGCACACACCTAGCACAAGCGTAACATGTGGCTAACACCTCAGCTACATAATTAGGTGTTAGAACATGGCTAGCGCTTAGCAGACACCTGGCTAACACATCTGGTATATGTTTAACACACACCTGGGGCACATTCGAGCATTGAGCTCTGAGGCATGTTTCCTCTTGTTTTGGTGGGTGTGTCAGAGGTGACATCCAATCAGCAGCGACGTGTACTTGTGGTAATAAAAAGACAGTGCACTTGCTCTCATAACAGGGTGTGTACGCTTAAAAAAACGTGTTGCTATGTTTTGTTGGGGCTTAACGTGTCCCTTGTATGAGGCTAACGCCACATAATCACTGGCACTCCCCAATGTGAGTCGAGTGCAGATTTGAGTTGCGCATGCGTCACTTCGCGACAAGTAGCCTACAAGATGCTAACAAGAGACTTCTTTAACGTCAACACAGTACAAATGGACCTACTTAACCAAGTTGGTTCACTGCTAGCTTAGCTACAAGTTAGCATCAAACACAACAAAGGCTGTCAGTTGAATGGTGTTCTGAGCTAACGTTAGCAACCAAACAACCATAGATAGCTGCAACGTTTTTGAAACGACTGCTAGCTTAGCTAAAAGTTAGCATCAAACACAACAAAGGCTGTCAGTTGAATGGTGTTCTGAGCTAACGTTAGCAACCAAACAACCATAGATAGCTGCAACGTTTTTGAAACGACTGCTAGCTTAGCTACAAGCTAGTAGTCAAACAACAAAGGCTGTCAGTTGAATGGCGTTTTGAGCTAACGTTAGCAACCAAACAATCTTTTGTAGCTACAACGTTTCTGAAATGATTTCCATATTTTGTTATTGTTTATAACATTATTATTTCGTGGATTTCACTAATTTCAGTTTGACAGGGATGTACATCTGCACTCAACTTAAATTGGGGAGTGACAAACTTCACTGATATTTTTCGGGGTTACCTCTATTATTCACGTAGCACATGGTTAGCATTACACAACATTACACATAAATCCTGTTGGTTGTGGTATCTATGGTAACCAGGTGGTAGCCTTGTCAGGTGATGTGGGTTGTTAGCATCGTAGCACTCAGCCGAGTCAAACTGTTTGGCTTTGGGAGGGTTTGACGAGTGAGACCTAAACACTGTGTGTGTGTGTGTGTGTGTGTGTGTGTGTGTGTGTGTGTGTGTGTGTGTGTGTGTGTC
>NC_048429.1:787936-788916 GCF_013103735.1 Etheostoma cragini
CACACACACACACACACACACACACACACACACAAACACACACACACACATACACACACGCACACGCACAGTGCATAATATACTATTACATTTATTTTTAAAATAACATAAAAAAATCATGAATACAAAAATTAATAAAACAAAACAGCTGCATCTTGTGTGTTTGAAAGAATTCAGGAACAAGGGCTAAAAATCACTATTATTTTGGACGATATTGAACTCACGATTGACACAATCGCTCATTGACTTTTGGGAAGATGTTGCATTTACTGAACTTAAGAAAACAGGGAAACAGTTAACCCTTGCGTTGTCTTCCCTTTGACCATGGAAACGTTTTCCCCTTATCTCAACGTTTTTGTTGCTTTTTACAACGTTTTTTTAATGAAGATTTTGTATTTTTTGTATTTATTTTTTTCGTCGATTTTGCCGCTTTTTACAAAAAACTTTGACCTCCTTGATTTCGGATATTAAAAAAAACGTTGAAAACAACATGAGGGTTAAGCAAATCAACAGGGAAAACACAGTAAATTCGTTAAAATTCCCCTTAATACTTTCCCGTTAAACTTATGAATTCCCCTTCAGAACTCAGGATGAAATAAAAGCAGGAAGTGGGTTTTTGGGGTTCGTACCTGTCCGCTATGCTGGCTGGTTTCACCTTATCGATGACGATCACCTGCTTGCTGCAGAACATGGAGGTAGACAGGGCCACGCCCAGGCTGGAGCCGGTTGCCTTGGCAACCTCCACCAGCAGCGGCCCCGACGCCGTGGCAACGGAATCTGGCGGAGAAAACAACAAAAACACCCAAAGACGTTATATGGGGTTCCACAGGGTTCCGTTGTGGGTCCTGTTATATTTACTGTCCACATGTTTATTAAGGATGCATATTTAGATAGATAGATATATGGATGGATGGATAGATAGATAGATAGATAGATAGATAGATAGATAGATAGATAGATAGATAGATAGATAGATAGAT
>NC_048429.1:792330-794203 GCF_013103735.1 Etheostoma cragini
TAGTTTTATCTCCAGAGTGAGACATCTCACTTATATCCTATCTTTGTTGGGAGCTGCACATGCTCAGTAGCTCGGTAAGATCCATCAGCTGATAACTCTTCTCCAGCGTTGGTCAGTCCAAGGCAGGACTAGCTGGGAGACTTCTTCTAGACCAGGGACACTTGTGAAATATCTGCAGAACCGGGACAGGAAGTAGAACAGGGACAGGAAGTAGACCAGGGACAGGAAGTAGTTCTTCTGGAGATTATGGTCAGCTAGTGTGTGTTGTAGCAGTGTGTTCACATTGAGAACGAGCTAGCATGCTACGGTTAGCCACCTCGTCTCTAGTGACGTAGAAAGCCGTGCAGATGTTGGACAGCTCACCCGGAGACTGAAGACAGAAGACACTCAGAAACCGGGTCAGAGGACATATAGGAACCGGCTCAGAGGACACTCAGAAACCGGATCAGAGGACACTCAGAAACCAGATCAGAGGACACTCAGAAACCGGGTCAGAGGACATAAAGGAACCGGCTCAGAGGACACTCAGAAACCGGATCAGAGGACACTCAGAAACCAGATCAGAGGACACTCAGAAACCGGATCAGAGGACACTCAGAAACCGGGTCAGAGGACATAAAGGAACCGGCTCAGAGGACACTCAGAAACCGGATCAGAGGACACTCAGAAACCGGATCTCACTCAAAACACCATGGTAGTTTTTTCCAGGTTTGTATGCGTGTGGAAGCACCAGAGACACAAAATAACCCCCCAAATCACAGAAAAAGTGATTTCTTTCTCTTACTACGGGCACTTTAACTTGTTCTTTGAATAGGTTCCAGTGATCTAACAGGTCTTATCGGTTGCACCCATTCCTCTGATTTTTATGAATGACTGGAGACATGGGGGTCTGAAGGTGGTCCTTGACCCAGGTCCCTGATGTAGTGTCTCAGAAGTATTGGTAAGCTGTGACTCCCTCCAGCAGCGTGCTGGGTGTAAGTAGGCCACCAGCTCCGGGTGGGTGGAGATAAACTGCAACCACAGGCATCTTCCTGCAGATCACACAGATGGAGAACACCAGCTAACTGTGTGTGTGTGTGTGTGTGTGTGTGTGTGGGGGGGGCCATGTTTAACTACATTTGTGGGGACCAAAAACTGTGAATACAGTATACTTATGGGGACCTGACAGCTTTGTGGGGACAAAATGCTGGTCCCCTTAACGTTAAAGGGCTTTTTGAGGAATAAGACTTGGTTTTAGGATTAGGGTTAGAGTTAGGTTATGGTTAGGGTTAGGGTGAGGGTTAAGGTTAGGCATTTAGGTTTGATGGTTAAGGTTAAGGTTAGGGTGAGGGTTAAGGTTAGGCATTTAGGTTTGATGGTTAAGGTTAGGGTTAGGGTGAGGGTTAAGGTTAGGCATTTAGGTTTGATGGTTAAGGTTAGGGTTAAGGTGAGGGTTAAGGTTAGGCATTTAGGTTTGATGGTTAGGGTTAGGGAAACTAGTTCATCTCACATCTAATCCGAGGAGAAGACTTTGTGGGCTTTCCTCATTCAGATTGTGAGTCAGAGCTGGCGTTTGGTTTTTAGAAAAATTTAAAAAGGACAGTGGTGCTTTTGTTAAAAAAAGAGGGAGGAGAGGAAGACATTGGTGGGGTTAGTGTAAGAGGAGATATGATTTATGAATATTTAGAGTTGATGAAATAAGTCAAATTTTTCCATCATTTATAGCTTCACAGTGTATTCTGTTCCTTAATTTAACCAGGGAGCTATTTAACATGGTGTCGGCCTACCCGGCCTGTAAGGCAGTTAACAGGTTGGCGGAGGGATATGAGGAGGGATATGAGGAAGGATATGAGGAAGGATATGAGGAGGGATATGAGGAGGGATATGAGGAGGG
>NC_048429.1:794303-794874 GCF_013103735.1 Etheostoma cragini
CGCACACACACACACACACACACGCACACACACACACACACTCTTACACACACACACACACACACACACACACACTAATCCGGTGTAATCTCCGACTGGAACACTGACCCACATGTCCACTTCACTACCTGCTGGACAAGGACACGCCTCCCTCTTCGCTCCCAGCCAATCACAGCACAGAGGACAGAACAGCAGTCTTCTTATTGGTTCAGGAAATTTCACGCTAAATAAACTCCAAATTTAGGCGAATGTTCAGAGAGGAACGAAACAACTGCGGTGGCCATTTTAACTGATGCATGGTCACATTAGTCTTCCCTTCCTTTGCTTCTTTCCTTTCCTTGCTTCCTTTCTCCCTTTCTTTAATGTTCTTTCATTTCATTTTCTTCCTTCCTTCCTTCCTTCCTTCCTTCCTTCTTTCTTTCATTTGCTTTCGGGCTTCCTTTATTTACCCTCCATCCTTTCTTTCTTCCTTTATTTACACCTTTGCTCCATCCTTCCCTTTTACCTTCCTTCCTTCCTTCCTTCATTCCCTCTATCCTTTCTTCTTCCCTTCCTTTGCTTCCTTCCTTTC
>NC_048429.1:794884-796728 GCF_013103735.1 Etheostoma cragini
CCTTATCCTTGTATATTTTTTCTTCCTTTCTTTCTTCCGTCCTTCCTTCCTTTATTTACACCTTCGCTCCATCCTTTCATCTTTCCTTCTGCCCTTCCTTCCCTTTTTCCTTCCTTCCTTTTTTAAATGTTTGTCCACCCTTTCTTCTTCCTTAACTTCCGTTGCTCATTCCTCTTTTTATTCATTCCTTCCTTCTACCTTCCTTTATATATTTTTACTTCCTTTCTTCCTTTTTGTACTCCTTCCTTCCTTCCTTCCTTCCCTTCTTCCTTTTTTCCTTCCTTTATTAAATGTCCGTCCACCCTTTCTTCTTCCTTAACTTCCTTTGCTCATTCCTCTTTTCATTCTTTCCTTCCTTCCTTA
Organism: Etheostoma cragini; assembly: GCF_013103735.1. Lineage (NCBI taxonomy): Eukaryota > Metazoa > Chordata > Actinopteri > Perciformes > Percidae > Etheostoma > Etheostoma cragini. The sequence continues at coordinate 795,248 of NC_048429.1, forward strand.
TTCCTTTTCATATTTAATTTGCTTCTTTTCATCCTCTCCTCCTTAATTTACCACCATTTCTTCTTATATCTCTATATTCATTGCATTATCCTCCCATTTATCTCCACTTCCTTTCCTTCATCCCTCCATCCGTCCAGCTGCACAGAAACCCATTAGAAACCAGCAGACAGATGCAGCAGCCTCCCTCCTCCCTCTCTCCCACCCCCCTCCTCCTCATCCTCTTCATCCTCCCTTCTGCGCAGACTCTGCCTCCCCCCTCCTCCACAGCCTCATTTAATGGAGGAGCTTCACATCTGCAGCACTCTCTCTCTCTCTCTCTCTCTCTCTCTCTCCCCCTCTCTCTCGTTAGCCGAGCCTCAGGAAGCGTCTCTGTGATGGTTCCTGTTTAAGGAGGTTGTCCGTCACACGGTAGCTCACAGAGGAAGAGGAGGAGGAGGAAGGCAGGAGGAGGAGGAGGAGGAAGAGGAGGTGTAGTTTGTGGGGACTGCATCTGCATGGAGGAGCTGGGGGGGGAGGCGACGCTCGGCTCGGCTTCACCATGATCGCCGTGTCGTTTAAATGTCGCTGCCAGATCCTGCGCAGGGTGAACAAAGGTAGAGAGACATAGAGAAACTGCTTAGAGAGAATGTGTGTGTGTGAGTGTGTGTGTGTGTGTGTGTGTGTTTGAATAAGTGATGGAGAGCTTAGCATGTTTGCATGTGCAACATACATGTCGTGTCGGTGTGACGGGCGAGCGGCATTTGGTGTGAACTGCTGACATTGAAGAGAGAGAGAGAGAGAGAGAGAGAGAGAGAGAGAGAGAGAGAGAGAGAGAGAGAGAGAGAGAGAGAGAGAGAGAGAGAGAGAGAAAGAGAGAGAGAGAGAGAGAGAGAGAGCTGGTTGTTTATGACTACGCCAGCTGTGTGTGTGTGTGTGTGTGTGTGCGTGTGTGCTTGTGTGTGTCTGTGTGTGTGTGTATGTGTGTTTAACTGTGCGTGGCGTGGAAAATTATCTCCTGATGGATTCATTCGGTCAATCGCTGCATGTTGCTTTAGGGCGAGAGACCTTCAGAGTGAGTGTGTGCAGAAGCGAGAGAGAATGAAAGGGAGTGCATCTTATTTTCATGAATGTAATATATTCGTGGCGAGTATGAACGGGAGAGAACAGAGGGATAAAAGGAGGGCAGACGGATGGAGAGAGAACTGGTGTGTAGTTCATGTTTCTGTACGTTTCTGAGGCAGTTTGAAACTTCAGGTGTTTTTTTTCTCCTCCTGTTGAAATACTGAACACTGGACAAAGTATTCAGATTCTTTAAAATAAAAGTTGCAGTATCACAATGTAGAAAATATACTATTTGTTGAAGAAGTACTCAGATTTGTCAGTCCTTTTTAAACATGGACTCTATTTCCCCATGCTAAGTGACGGCATATCTCCACCAGACTCCATGTAAATAATCACTACTTTTAGCGTGTATAGTGCAGCATATCTCCACCAGACTCCAT
>NC_048429.1:796828-798308 GCF_013103735.1 Etheostoma cragini
AGCCGTTGCAGACTCAGTTAGTTATATACTTAGTTAGTTGCAGACCTAGTCTGTTGCAGACTTAGTTAGTTATATACTTAGTTAGTTGCAGACTCAGTTAGTTGCAGACCTAGTCTGTTGCAGACTCAGTTAGTTATATACTAAGTTAGTTGCAGAGTTAATTTAAGGAACTTAACCTGAAAGCCTGAGTTGGTATTTGTGTATTTTCGGCACATTCCTCTCATCTAAATGTTTACATATCCGTATCTATATTATCTGCTAAATGTTCCTCAGATGTCTCCTGAGATATATTCCTGTTTCGGTGGGTGAACTCTGGTTCACGGCTCGCACACATGCAGAAATCTGCAGCAGGACTGGAACTAAACTGTTTACACTGATGAAAGTGTTTGCTAGCGCTGCGAGCTGCGAGCAGATGATAGAGGATTCACTTTGGTGTCCGACCTCGTTGTCTCCGATGTTCCTACAAATGGGCCTATTTTGCTGCTCTAGAGTTCACAAATACTGTCAATCCACCAGCTCTGGGAGTCTCTGTTGAAGCACAATTGTGTACATTTCACACTTTATATCGGAAACAGCTAATAACTGACACGGAACTTTATTATTTCCATGTGAAAAATTACTGTGACGTGTCTTTCTTTGTGTCTTTGTGTCTTTGTGTCTTCGTGGCAGAGCTGCCAAGAGACATTTCTTGCAGCCGAGTCAGTGTGTGTGAGTGTTTAGCACAGCGTGTAATTCTATATGAAGGCAATTTAAGGCCGGTTGACTGGCTAACCCAGAGCCACTCTCTCTTCTCTGTGTGATTTTAGCCCTGTTTCTCTTTTTAGCCAGGCATTGGTTTGGCCTGGTTCGGCCTGGTTCGGCCTGTGTAACCTCAAGCATCTCAAGTTAAGGTATGACTTAAAAAGAATTTGTCTTAAAACGTCTTAGAATTGCTTGTTTTCACCAACCAACAGTCCAAAACGTAAATAAATTCAGTTTACAAAGACTTACAAATGGAGAAAACTGCAAAATCTTTATATTCAAGGTGATGAAACATTTAAGTGATGATTAAAATAGTTCCCAATTAGTGTTTTTACCACTCAATTAACTGCCTAAAAGAGCTCTCCACTGATTTAACATATCACTCCTTTTACATTGTCGGACTCGTGATGAACACTTGAAAAAAAAGGATTAAAATCGATGCAGGAGAACTCCAGATATCCTCGTTTTGTTGTTTTTCTTCTTGCGCTACGAGGGATGTTTAACAACATCTCGTGTGCACTTACTTTCAGTTTGACGTCCGATTAAAAGCCTAAATTAGCTGTAACTGCTGTTGGTGTTCAGCTCTAATTCCACGCTTGCTTCAATGCTTCTAAGTGTTATTGAGCTTGAAGTCCCAGTCGCTCTGAAGTTATTTTAGTTTTCTTTTGGGGGGCAGCGCAGCGGTTAGGTGCTGGGTTCGGATCCACTGACAGGTGGAATGGATGGGGGGGGGGGGGGG
>NC_048429.1:798439-798631 GCF_013103735.1 Etheostoma cragini
CATGCAGGGTGCGATTTGCTGGGGGGGGTGTGGGATTTCCCCCTTCTGAACTATTTTTATTCCAGGTAGGGACGACATGTATCCCCTCCTCAAAGTGACCAATATACATACATATACACCAATATACATACATATACATGTACACCAATATACATACATATACATGTACACCAATATACATACATATACATG
>NC_048429.1:798731-801070 GCF_013103735.1 Etheostoma cragini
CACACACACACACACACACACACACACACACACACACACACACACACACACACAAACCACAAGCACATCACACACCAACTTCCACAGCTTTGTTTGGTAACATATAGTCATTTAAATCTTATATTGTGGAAGTTTTTTAACTCAAGTGTAACTCGCTGTGTTGTTTCTGGTCCGATTGTTGCTTTCTGGTTTCACACGTTTGTCCAGTTTAATCCTCCAGTTCTGTCACAGTTTCGTGGTTTTTGATTATTCGGCTTCCAATCATTTGCTCTAGTGTTGTTCCAGTTTCTGGCGTTCGGGTTGAGGGTTCATTTCTTACTCCAAATGTGCACTGAAGTACCGAACGTAGGCAGCAAAGTGGCGTTGTTATGTGCATTTATCCGAGTCAGTAGTCAGCAGAACATAAAAGAATGTTTCACACGGAGATGCTAAAAATATTCTTCACAAGACTGTCTCTTTTAAATCAAGTGCAACTTCATGAATAGGACCTTTAAACATTACATTAGAGCTTGTACGATTAGTCGACTTATCCATTAGTCAATCGACAAAAGAAAACAATTGGCAACTATTTTGATTATTAATTAATTTTTCATGCAAAGACGGCAGACAATGCTGTTTTTAGCCTCTCAAATATGGCGTTTTCCCGCTCTTTTCTGTATTAAATCATGTAAAACTGAATATTTTTGGGGTTCGGACTGACAGAACAGAGACATTTAAAGACGTTAAAGTAACTGGGATATTTTCTGTGTCATTTGACTTCTGTCTCTTGATGCCGGTGGGGGGTTTGGACGACTTACATGGTGAAAGAGATGTCTATAAATCAGTAAATGCATATTTTTTAAGTGCCACACCCCCTGCAAAATGACTCGTTTCACAATCACAATTTGACTGATTCGGTCCGATAACATTTGGAAAGTGTAGAGTAGCCGCACGATTAAATCAATCAATCCTCGTCAAGTTAGCGTAGCGCTAAGCCGGAAGTAGCAGTAGCATCTAGCGCGCCTGTGGTTCACTCTTCATGTGCCGCTGAGCAACTCTCATAGTAAAGACCAGGGTCTCGATTGCTTTTTCCACTTCTTATTATACATTTGTGATGCAACCAGACTGAAAAACGCTGCAATATGGCGGCCAAACTGATGCAAAATGTAGCCCAAATGCATTTAATTTATACCATGAACTCTGCAAAGCTCAGTCCTTAACTTCACTCTGCTATTAGCCATATCAGGCTTAAATCTCTCCGATTAGAGGCTTCAGGCTCAGTGGGAGTTGTAGTTCCTCCTCAACATGTCACGTCTTGCACCTTTTGACTTGTTTGTGCTGATCGTGGTCTCCTGCCTTTTAGACCGGGCCACTGGATTTGGCCAGTCTACCTCACAGCCCAATCACAATATCAGTGGGGTTTTTATTTTTTATATTTTACAGAATCTAATGTTTACGACATTACAGATGCCTCATTTAACACTTACTTCCTACACACTCTGCAGAATTAATTAGTAGTTCCTAAATTGAAAGAAAAACCTACATTCTTTTAATAAAACTGTATAAATTGAAAATATATCCTTTGCAACTAAGTCTGCAATCAACTAAGCCTGCAACTAACCTAGTCCGCAGGTAACTTAATTGCAGGTTTAGTTGCAGACTCAGTTAGTCATATACTTAGTTAGTTGCAGACTTAGTTAGTTGCAGACCCAGTTAGTTGCAGACCTAGTCAGTTGCAGACTTATTTAGTTGCAGACTTAGTTAGTTGCAGATTCAGTTAGTTGCAGACCTAGTCAGTGGCAGACTCAGTTAGTTATAGACTTAGTCAGTTGCAGACTCAGTTAGTTGCAGACTTAGTTAGTTGCAGACTCAGTTAGTTATAGACTTAGTCAGTTGCAGACTCAGTTAGTTGCAGACTTAGTCAGTTACAGACTCAGTTAGTTGCAGACCTAGTCAGTTGCAGACTCAGTTAGTTGCAGACTCAGTTAGTTATAGACATAGTCAGTTGCAGACTCAGTTAGTTATATACTTAGTTAGTTGCAGACTCAATAGTTATAGACTTAGTCAGTTGCAGACTCAGTTAGTTATATACTTAGTCAGTTGCAGACTCAGTTAGTTATATACTTAGTTAGTTATATACTTAGTTAGTTGCAGACCTAGTCTGTTGCAGACTCATTTAGTTATAGACTTAGTCAGTTGCAGACTCAGTTAGTTATATACTTAGTTAGTTATATACTTAGTTGGTTGCGGACTCAGTTAGTTATATACTTAGTTAGTTGCAGACTCAGTTAGTTATAGACTTAGTTAGTTATAGACTTAGTTGCAGACCTAGTCAGTTGCAGACTCAGTTAGTTATATAC
>NC_048429.1:801170-803008 GCF_013103735.1 Etheostoma cragini
TCTCTAACTCTGCGTGGTTTGTTCTGGTTTCTCTGGTTTGGGCTGGTTCTGGTTTCTCTGGTTTGGACTGGTTCTGGTTTCTTTGGCTCTACGTGGCTTGGGCTGGTTTACACGCACTCCTGTAGAGAAATATTAGTTCATAGATGTATTATTTTATAGAGGTATTAGTACATAGATGCAAAGGAATACTTCAAATCCTTCTCGTATCCCTTTAATATTTTCATTTTAAATAATCTCTTGACATTGCTCATTGCTAGACATGATTTCATCTCTTCAGCGACCGGCTCAGATTAATATTCTGAGTCCCTGAGGATCCCGTCAGAGTTAGACCTTTAAAACCTCTTCGAGACGAGACTTTGAAGGACTGTCCCTATGTAGCGCCTAGCTTAGCTTAGCTTAGCTTAGCACAGCACAGCATCATGGACACCCCAAGCGACACTTGCATGGAAGCGTCACCCTCCCCATCTCTGCCCCTTTTTGTCGAAATATGTTCACTTGCGGCTCCAAAATGCCCAAAATGCAAACGGCCGGCTTCACAGTTCCCAAACCGACGGGCGACGTCGCAGATGCAACGTCCGATGTTTTTACAACGTCTGGCTTGGACAGACGCCTGATGCTAGTTTTATCTAATTTTCGTCAAATTGAGCAAGTACAAAAAACACGTGTTCTTGGCTGCTGTCGTCAACAAGACACCTGTTTTTTCACCGTGTGTGTGTGTGTTTGTGTGTGTGCGAGACGCTTCAGTCACACATTTCACACTTCTTCATTAGCTGGGAGTCGTGCGACTTCGGAGGCGGTGTTCTTCTTCTTCTTCTCTTCTTCTTCTTCTCTGAACTCACACAACCATAGAGGGAAACTAGTAAAAAGTAGAGCAGAAATCTGCTCAACTTGGCCTTAATTAATCCGTCGGCGTCTCGGGATTCGGAGCACTTTGCCCTCGTTACTTGGATGTGATGTTTTAATTAGTTCCCCTTAATTAAAGAACTGTTAAAAACAAATGTGGTGCTAATTTTTCCTAAATCCACAGTTCAACCGTGTGTGATGTGGAAAACCTTAAAGTGCTGCAGATCTGGTCTAGACCAGTCTATAATTTACAGACAGAGGAGGTCTAGACCGCTCTATGATTTACATATAGAGCAGGTCTAGATCTCTCTATAATTTACAGATAGAGCAGGTCTAGACCGCTCTATAATCTACAGATAGAGCAGGTCTAGATCTCTCTATAATTTACAGATAGAGCAGGTCTAGATCTCTCTATAATTTACAGATAGAGCAGGTCTAGACCGCTCTATAATCTACAGATAGAGCAGGTCTAGACCACTCTATAATCTACAGATAGAGCAGGTCTAGACCACTCTATAATTTACAGATAGAGCAGGTCTAGACCTCTCTATAATTTACAGATAGAGCAGGTCTAGACCTCTCTATAATTTACAGATAGAGCAGGTCTAGACCTCTCTATAATTTACAGACAGAGGAGGTCTAGACCGCTCTATAATTTACAGATAGAGCAGGTCTAGACCGCTCTATGATTTACAGATCTATAATTTATGGACCTGACGTAACCGGGTCTTATCTCTAGACCAGCGCTACGTTGGTGCTGAGTTGGAACCCGTGTTCTTTGCCCAGAACCAGGTTTGTCTGTGTGGAAAAGCAAAGAACTGGTTCGATAATTGGCGCTGACTCCGAACCAGCACCAGAACCAGAACCGCCTCGGTGGAGAAGACATATCATGGAGCAGATGAGTCAGAGGTGGAGCTGATGATCTGTGTGTTCTTGGGTTGGTGATAACAGAGCTGTCGGTTCGTCCCATCTGTTCCTCACACACACATACACAC
>NC_048429.1:803108-804800 GCF_013103735.1 Etheostoma cragini
ATCTCCACCAGACTCCATGTAAATAATCACTACTTTTAGCATGTATAGAGCAGCATATCTCCACCAGACTCCAAGTAATAATCAGTAAAAAAAGTACTCAATCTGCAGAACAATATATATTATATTATTGTAGTATAAGTATTGATGCGTTAATGTGTTTATTGTTGTAGCTGGTAAAGTTGGAGCTCATTTTAATGATCTTTTTCCTAATTTTAACTAAGGAAAAAAACTATCCATGGTGTTTTGAGTGAGATCCGGTTTCTGAATGTCTTCTGTCTTCAGTCTCCGGGTGAGCTGTTCAACATCTGCACAGCTTTCTGCGGCATTATTAATTGTGTGTTTTTGAGGTTTTTACACTTGTTCGTCCCGTGTATTAAAGTAGGATAATTAAAAATGGATCATCACTGTGTCACACTCACCCTCAGTGGATATTAAATATACAAGTAAAACACAATTCAGCTCAGTGTTGGCGTTGCATAGTTTGTCCACCAGAGGGCGCTGTACAACAGGGACGTTTGTTGATATAAAAGAGACTTCAGATACAGTATTAGGGACCACTAAGGTCTATATAAAGAGACTTCAGATACAGTATTAGGGACCACTAAGGTCTATATAAAGAGACTTCAGATGCTACACCAGACTGACAAAGGTGTGTTCAAGGCCTTCAGCAGCATCTTTTTTCTCACACGTTCTGCAGATAATGTCTCTTAAGATAACGATCTTCAATCAGCTGTTTTTTGGCCTTCTTATAATAACCAGAATACGCTTCAGACTTAGTCCCCTTAGAGGACGGATAAATGTCCCGAGCGCCGTCATTTCACATGAAAACGGCAATAATTATAGTTTTATTTCATCCTGGTTTACGTTACACTTTGAATCGCTCCAGTTGTGTCCACTGTCGTTTAGCAATCGAAAAAAAGATGTAAACAAGCTTGTAAATGTTTTTTATATTATCTAAGAAACCACAGATGATATAGTATTTTATACGTGTGTGTGTGTGTTTGTGTGTGTGTGTGTGTGTGTGTGTGTGTGTGTGTGTGTGTGTGTGTGTGTGTGTGTGTGTGTGTGTGTGTGTGTGTGTGTGTGTGTGTGTGTGTGTGTATGTATACAGTATGAACTGTAGCTGGAGAGATGCTGCTGTCCTATATATGGAGGAGGCTAAGCTTTCATCTTCAGTTTGCTATGGGGTGTTTGTGTGTGTGTGTCTGTGTGTGTGTGTGTGTGTGTGTGTGTGTGTGTGCGTGTGTGTGTGTGTCATTGTTTCTGCTCAGCTGCTGGAGCCAAACAGAGGCGAATAGATCTAGAGCAGATTAGAATAGAACAACGACGTGAAATAGAGCAGAACAGACGTCTGAAAATAGAGCAACGCGAAACTCGCCGTACGAAGGCCGTTACACACCAGAGAAGAAGAAACAAGGCAAACGTTTCCACCGTTACACACCAGAGAAGAAGAAACAAAACAAACGTTTCCACCCTTACACGTTTTTATTAATTTACATCAGTAAGCTGCAGGACGGCGTCTTTCAAAACATGACCTGTGCGAAAGAGAAAAATGAATGCGTCATGGTACCCAGGACTTCTGGAAATGTCTGTCCCCGGCGTCTCTGTCCCCGGCGTCTCTGTCCCTGGCGTCTCTGTCCCCGGCGTCTCTGTCCCCGGCGTCTCTGTCCCTGGCGTCTCTGTCCATGGCGT
>NC_048429.1:804900-806194 GCF_013103735.1 Etheostoma cragini
CTCACACACACACACACACACTCACACACACACTCTCTCACACACACACACACACACACACACACACACACACACACTTCAAAGACTTTGACTTCTCTTTATTAATCCTTTTGGGATGACTCCCTGAAGGAAATTGAAATTTCCAGCATCCTTTTTTGGCAAGAAAAGAAGAATAGCACTGCAGAATAGCAGAACAAAAATAGCACTTATAATAATAATACTAATAATACTAATAATACTAATAATATTTATAATAATAACAATAATAAAAATAAAAATAAAAATAAAAATAAAAATAATAATAATAATAGACATTAACCATAGATAAAGCAAAAGAAATGCACATAAATAAAAATATAAAAAATAAATACACTATATTATACTACATTCAAACATGGTTTCTTAAAAATAAAGCTATGCCGCCGTCTCCGCTGGTCTAGACCTCACTCTATAATTTACAGAGACCCAACACGAGTGTTTTTTGTGAGAATGCTGATGGCGTCTGTTGTATTTGTATTGCTTGCAGCATGTGTGTGTCTGTGGCGACGTCGCTGAGCCTTTCCAACAGTGCAGGTCTGAGTCTCGGGGGGTGGGGGGGGGGGGGGGCAGACAAAGGGCAGCGTGGGTATTTTAATCCCTGCGAGCGAGGCCTCAGGATTAGGATTAGTGCAGTTTGGGAGTTTATGGCGCTCGCCCCTTTTTCCCGTCCTCTCTTCTTCAGATTCCCTTCACGTTGTCTGTATTCAGCTGTAACACTGATTTCCTTTTTCTAAGAGTAGTAGAGCCCGACCGATAAAGGATTTTTAAGGTACCGATACGAATATTTGATTATTTAAAACTCCGATATATTGGCCAATGTGTATGTATATGTAGATATACATTATTTATTATCTTTATTTTCTGATCAATTAGGAATTAGTGTGATATATGTCTGGGAAGTTCTGACAAAAATAGTAAAATTAAAGCCAAAACCCTAGTGGTTTTCCTCATACTTTTGGTGAGATTTGGTGGAATCCAAAATGTTTTGAAGATTTAGAAATTTGAGGTGGTGAACCCTGCAGAAACCCTGTCTCCCTGATTGATGGGTTCTGGTCCATAGGTGGCGCTACAGTGTCCCAGACTACAGCTGATTTGTGTCTTTCAGTTTGTCTTCAGCACAGTTGTCTCTCTCTGTTAGGTTCAGGTTAGACCTAGCCTTCGGGGAATGAATAGAAGTTGTGTGTGTGTGTGTGTGTGTCTGTGTGTGTGTGTGTGTGTGTGTGTGTGTGTGTCTGTGTGTGTGTGTCTGTGTGTG
>NC_048429.1:806294-809890 GCF_013103735.1 Etheostoma cragini
ACACACACACACACACACACACATACAAACACACACACAAATGCACACACACACACAAAAACACACTTAGACGCACGTACAAACACACACACACACACACAAACACGCACATACACACACGCATACAAACACGTGCACACACACATACACATATGCACATACACACACACACAAACACACACATACACATATGCACACACACACACACACACACACATACACATATGCACATACATACACACACACACACACACACACACACACACACATACACATGCAAACACGCACATGCACACACACAACTGTACCTAAAGGTGAGATTAAACGTGTCCATGACAGCAGACAGGAAACAGTAAATCCCTTTGACCTTTGACCTGACGGAGACATGGTGACTGACAGCTGGTCCTCAGGGTCTACAGTGACGGTCATGTTGGGTTTGTGTGTGTGTGTTGACCTCTGACCCCTGTCAGCTCTCGTATCCCACGATGCCCCCCTCCCTAACGGATGGAAAGATGCTGACGGAACACACACACACACACACACACATACATATATATATGTATATATATACATATGCGTGTGTGTGTGTATGTATGTATATATATGCGAGTGTGTATATATATAAGCTTGTGTGTGTATATATAAGCGTGTGTGTGTATATATATATGTGTGTGTGTATGTGTATAAGCGTGTGTGTGTGTGTGTATATATATATGTGTGTATATATATATATATATATATATATATAAGCATGTTTGTATGTGTGTGTGTGTGTGTGTGTATATACTGTGTGTATACATACACACAGTATATACACACACACACACATATTACACAGTATCAGTTTGATGAATGAAATCCCCACAGTAGCACTCGTGAGATTTGCGCTGCCTGTGTGTGTTTTGAGGTGTGTGTGTCTGTTTGTGAGTGTGGGAAGTGATTTTTTTGGCCCATTGCTCTTTTACGTGGTAGTTGTAGTCCACAGTGCGACGGTGAGATGGTGCCTGGATGTGGGCGTCATGTGTTTCGGGCGGTTGAGCCGCGCTATCCAAGTCCCGCCCTCGCACCCGCACGACCAATCGAAAGTCAATCACAGATGTCAATCAGGACGTTTCAACTCGATTTTATAGCATCAAATGACAAATAATAACCAAACTTAACACTTGAAGAAAACATCAGCGTGAGGAGATCTATTTAAAATGAGAGAAACCATCTTTGGGAAACGTGTATTTGAAGTGTACATGTACCCGTGTCCTGTGAAATGAAGTTCTGGCGATTGACAGCGAGTCTTTAATGTGTCGTAGATTTATCTTCTGTGATTATGAGCTTTATTGGTTTAATTAGACGGCAAATTGGCCGCTTGCCGAGAGGCGTCTTGCACTGAAATATTGCCGTCTGATCTCGATATCACACGCTTTTAAATGGACTTCATGAACTGCCAAAGTACACAGAGTAGGACACAAGATTTAGTCTGATTATAAACGCCTTTACAGACTTCTCATTATAAGAATTAATTATTAATACGTTTCCTTAACAGAGTAGTAATCCTGTGGTTCGTCTGTTTGCTTTCAGACTAGAGAACGATCATTATAAAGATTTGGTTTAAAAATCCGATATGCCGATATGTATTTATGAAAATAAAATCAGTGTTGCCAACAAGGACGTTGTAGAGCGTCCTCTGGTGGACAGACTATGCAACGCCATCACTAACAGGGACGTTGTAGAGCGTCCTCTGGTGGACAGACTATGCAACACCATCACTAACAGAGACGTTGTAGAGCGTCCTCTGGTGGACAGACTATGTAACACCATCACTAACAGGGACGTTGTAGAGCGTCCTCTGGTGGACAGACTATGTAACACCATCACTAACAGGGACGTTGTAGAGCGTCCTCTGGTGGACAGACTATGTAACACCATCACTAACAGGGACGTTGTAGAGCGTCCTCTGGTGGACAGACTATGCAACGCCATCACTAACAGGGACGTTGTAGAGCGTCCTCTGGTGGACAGACTATGCAACGCCATCACTAACGGGGACGTTGTAGAGCGTCCTCTGGTGGACAGACTATGTAACACCATCACTAACAGGGACGTTGTAGAGCGTCCTCTGGTGGACAGACTATGCAACACCATCATAACAGGGACGTTGTAGAGCGTCCTCTGGTGGACAGACTACGCAACGGCATCATAACATGAACATCTGTTTTTAATTTTAAATATTCATTTATCAGATTCATTTATTTGTCATTATAAAGGATTCTAAGGAATGAATATTTCATTTGATATATACAGTATATGTATTTTTAAATCGGCCAATATAAATGCCGATACCGATGAGGACATGCCCAATATCGTCCAATAATATCGGCCCGCCAATATATCGGTCAGACTATATTTCAGACCACAACCAAGCAGCTTCTACTCCAGACCACATCAGACACCATACATGGACCAGACCCAGCAGATCCAAACCGCTTCGATGTAAAACCTTCCTCTGAGTCTCTGATATATTGTATAACTTGGCAACGATTGTGTATTTTTTCTGTTCCAAAACACCAACAGATTGACTCTGTTTTCCTCTCTCTGGTGTCTTTGATTATATTTGGGATGAAACATTGAGTGACCTGGTTCCTCGTCCTCCCGTGTGCATGATTACAGAGTCCTGATCACAGTCGTCCCCCCACAGACGATCTGGTTCTTACGTCCTCTGCCAACACGCCGCATTTGGGAGCTTCCTGGATGAGCTGGCGTCCTCGTAAGCCTCATTTGGGCAGCCTGCAGGACTGAGAAGGAAAGGAGGGAAGCACAGTATACAACGTGGGAAAACACAGATTACAGAAACCAATCAACAGGCCCTTTAAATCTAAATTCAACAAAGTTAGTCCAGGATCTACGCTGCAGACGTCTAAGGCCGTGGTCCCACTCTTCAATGTTTTCCCATATTCTCGGACATGATGAGGCGATTGCTGACTCCCCACATGAGGTCCACTTTTAATCATTTCGAGTCAATTAACTGGACGTGATTATTAATCCTCGGGTGGTGCATTTAGCCTTACGGGGCCTGGGGATTATTGCATCACGTGGGGCTGACTTGTAGCTGGTCTCAGCCTCATTACCAGATCCACACGGGGCCCAGATGGAGCCAGATTGCTGTGCCAGTCCATCTCTAACCCATGTGGGTCGGGCTTGGACGTGTTGATGGTCTGCAGTTAACTAGGCTCAGCTGTGTGCTGTCTGAGGGGGGGGGGGGTCTTCCCTCCTATGGATCGCTTGCTTTGGTCTGAGTCAGTTGATGAGTTTCTTTTCATACGGAGGAACCTCCAAGTGAAATTGCCATTTTTGTCATTTTTCAGAATTTCTTTTAGTTTTCACTCACATCATCTTTACACAACTTTACACTACTTTATGGTGTTCATCTCCTTGTCTCCTTATATCCTCATCTACTTGTCTCCTTATATCCTCATCTACTTGTCTCCTTATAACCTCATCTGCTTGTCTCCTTATAACCTCATCTGCTTGTCTCCTTATATCCTCATCATCTTGTCTCCTTATATCCTCATCATCTTGTCTCCTTATATCCTCATCATCTTGTC
>NC_048429.1:809990-811475 GCF_013103735.1 Etheostoma cragini
TACTGTATTTTTTTAATTTTTAAATGTGAAATCCCCCTCAGAGGCCAGTGGGTACACCTGAACGATCTGATGCTACTATTCTGATATAAAGTGTATTATTATGATGTCTATAAATCACATCACATGGTGCTTTTACATAAAGACATAAAGGTACAAACTCAGTACAACATGTTGAAAAAATATAAGTTTTAATTTAAGATTTCACGTAATTTCGGTCTACAGCCAACTGTGGTACAACAGTAAAGGAATCTTGAATCATACGCGTAAAAATGTACTCAAAGTACTACAAATTAAAGTACTCATTAGGCCTGCACGATTGGGCGAAAAACGTGAATCCTGATTTTTTTTTTTTAGCTTAGAATTGGTATCACCAAGCGTGATGTTTGTTGCACACAGGAACCATGACAACACAAAACTATTGGCAGCACCAAGCTGATTTTTTGGGGTACCTACAGTGGGGAGAACAAGTATTACAAATACTGCTGGTTTTGCAGGTTTTCCTACTTCTAAACCACGTCGAGGTCTGTAATATTTATCATAGGTACACGTCAGCTGGGGGAGACAGAATCCAGGGCTGTAGTACTCGAGTCCGGTCTTGGACTGGAGTCCGGACTCAAGACCGTTTTTCTGTGGTCTCGGACTTGTCTCGGACTCTGCCGCTGGTCTTGTCCAATATGGCTTCTGGGCTTCTGGTCTGGACCGAGTCCAGGTGACTTTAACATGTTGATAATAATATTGGAGGGACAATGAAACCCAGAATGATTGTCCTGATACTGTCATGCATAAGACCTTTATTCTGTCCTGGACTCGGTCTTGTCTTGGACTCGAACCTCTTTGGACTCGGTCTTGACTCGGACTCAACTAGTCCTGGTCTTGGACTAAGGTGGTCTTGACTACAGCCCTGACAGGATCTAAAACTAAAATCCAGAAACTCCCATTCTATGATTTTTAAATAGTTAACTTGCATTTCCCACTGTCCTGCACATCCCTCCATTAGTGCATGTGTAGGTGTTGATGATGTGTGTGTAGTTCAGGCCTGTGTGTAGTGTGTGTAGTTCAGGCCTGTGTGTAGTGTGTGTAGTTCAGGCCTGTGTGTAGTGTGTGTAGTTCAGGCCTGTGTGTAGTGTGTGTAGTTCAGGCCTGTGTGTAGTGTGTGTAGTTCAGGCCTGTGTGTAGTGTGTGTAGTTCAGGCCTGTGTGTAGTGTGTGTAGTTCAGGCCTGTGTGTAGTGTGTGTAGTTCAGGCCTGTGTGTAGTGTGTGTAGTTCAGGCCTGTGTGTTTAACACCTATTTTATACAGTCTGTTTATAATAATAATAATAATAATAATAATAATTTATGCTGTTTATTGATCCCCAGTGGGGAAATTACAATTTACACTCTGTTAGTAGTTACTACACATAGGTCTGAAATATACACACACACACACACACACACACACACACACACACACACACACACACACAGACACACACACGCTCAGGACC
>NC_048429.1:811614-816013 GCF_013103735.1 Etheostoma cragini
CCCCCCCCCCAAAAAAAACACGACCCAGATGGGACTCGAACCCACAATCCCCAGCTCCGGAGGCTGATGCCTTATCCATTAGGCCACTGGGTCAGTACACCTTCATGTAAGACAGTAGCAGAATTTGGGATGCAGTCGGCTCGAAAATAGTCAAAATTATTTAAAAATGTAATTGTTGAATCGTCAATTTAGAGCGATTAATCGTGCGGGTTTAGTTTTAATTATGCAGAATCATATGCAGAATATTATTGGATCATAATTCTTGATGCATGGATGTTTTCATCACTTCATAGTTGCAGCTGGTGGTTTTATTTGTGTTAGTCTGGATCAGCAGAACTATATTTCCAGGATGAAGACAGACGTCGGGCGCTGGCCCGCTCCTTCCTCTCTCGTATGTCTTTTCCACCAAGAACCAGAACCAGAACCAGGTGCTGGTTCTGGTTCTGGTTCTGGTGCCAGTTTGGTTCTGGTTCTACTCGCCAGATTTCTAAGAACCAGCTGGATCTTCCACCTCCTGAGGGTTAGGGTAGTATCGCGATATTTTCAGTGGAGATACTGTGTCTGTTGGATCTGTTATTATATATTATATGTTATATGTTATGTAATATATATGTTATATATGTTATATATGTTATATATGTTATATATTATATATGTTATATACTATATATGTTATGTAATATATATGTTATGTAATATATATGTTATGTTATATGTTATATATTATATATATTATATATTATATATGTTATGTAATATATATGTTATGTTATATGTTATATATTATATATGTTATATATTATATATGTTATGTAATATATATGTTATGTAATATATATGTTATGTTATATGTAATATATTATATATGTTATGTAATATATATGTTATATATTATATATGTTATGTAATATATATGTGTTGGTCAGTTTGTCCCGTTTTGCAGCGATAACATTGAAGTGAGATGGAAAAAACTGAGAAATGTTTCTTTTTAGATGAAAGCGATGTCGATAAGTTTCCTTTCATTTAAAATTGGGGAAAATTAGAAGTTGGAAAAAAGGCATCTCTCTAGTTTTATCTCCAGAGTGAGACATCTTACTAGTTTTATCTCCAGAGTGAGACATCTTACTAGTTTTATCTCCAGAGTATGACATCTCACTAGTTTTATCTCCAGAGTGAGACATCTCACTAGTTTTATCTCCAGAGTGTGACATCTCACTAGTTTTATCTCCAGAGTGAGACATCTCACTATTTTTAGCTCCAGACTGAGACATCTCACTAGTTTTATCTCCAGAGTGAGACATCTCTCTAGTTTTATCTCCAGAGTGAGACATCTCACTAGTTTTATCTCCAGAGTGAGACATCTCCCTAGTTTTATCTCCAGAGTGAGACATCTCTCTAGTTTTATCTCCAGAGTGAGACATCACCCTTCTATCCTATCTTTGTTGGGAGCTGCACATGCTCAGTAGCTCGGTAAGATCCATCAGCTGATAACTCTTCTCCAGCTTTGGTCAGTCCAAGGCAGGACCAGCTGGGAGACTTCTTCTAGACCAGGGACACAACATGGACAGGAAGTAGAACAGGGACAGGAAGTAGTTTTTTCTGAGATTCTGGTCCAATAAGGGGCTGTTGGAGCAGTGTTTTCCATTGAGAACGTGCAGATGTTGGACAGCTCACCCGGAGACTGAAGACAGAGGACACTCAGAAACCGGATCAGAGGACATTCAGGAACCGGATCAGAGCACATTCAGGAACCAGATCAGAGCACAGTCAGGAACCGGATCAGAGCACATTCATGAACCGGATCAGAGGACATTCAGAAACCAGATCAGAGGACATTTAGAAACCGGATCAGAGGACATTCAGGAACCAGATCAGAGCACATTCAGGAACCGGATCAGAGGACATTCAGGAACCAGATCAGAGCACATTCAGGAACCAGATCAGAGGACATATAGGAACCGGATCAGAGGACATATAGGAACCGGATCAGAGGACATATAGGAACCGTATCTCACTCTAAACCGCATGGATAGTATATTTTCCAGGTTTGTATGCGTGTAGAAGGACCAGAGACACTAAATAACCCCCCAAATCCCCCAAAAAGTGATTTAAAAAAAAATAATATAGGCACTAAATCGGGCAGGAAGTGGCATAGATCCAGATCCTGGAGCAGGCGGTAAAACATAACCGTACCTATTCTGCGATCAAACTCACGTAATGTAAACACGCAATTAGGCTAAATATGAGAAACTACATTGGTTGCACTACACAAGTGAGTACACATTGTACACAATGTACTTTATAGCCTAGTGTACAAAAACTATCCAAATTGAGACACACCTTTTGACTTTTTTCTTCCTAATACCAATTAGTGGATTATCAAAATAGTTGGCGATTAATTGAATAGTTGACAACTTATCACTTCATCTTTGCATTTTGCAACCCTAAGTATATTATTTAACATCATGGGACAAATGCTAAATTGACTGAGTACAAGTACCACTCAAAATTGTGTATAAGTACAGAACAAAACTGATTTATTTCTACGGTTCACCATACACAAAAGTACTACAGCAGAAAATATATAACTACACTTATTAACACATAATATCACACCACATCGTGGTGTTAACTCAATGGAGGGGTGTTGTGAAAACGCTGGTTGGTGCTGCTATGTGGTGCCAGAAAACGTTAAAGTCGTGAATTTTGAAGGTTGTGAGAGCAGACAGAAACCGGAACACAGGTCTGCGTGTAGACCATTAACATCCCACCTGTCCATATTTAATCAAACCATCAGTGTTCGTAACTACCGACTGTTGACTCTCCAGCGTGACCGGAACTGGAGGGTCACACATTTTACCGTAACACCCCCATTTTACTGTAACACACCAGTTAACACCGTCCGCAGCCCCTTGAAGGTGGTCGAACTGAGTCAGCTAACACACACACACACACACACACATACATACATGAATATACACACATACACACACACACACACACTGAAGGGCAGACCCCCGGTTGACCAACGGCACCAACCGTTATTTAGCCGTTGGTTGCTTCGTCCCCTGCTTAGCAACCGTTGGTAACCCGGGAACGTTGTTAATGAGCCGTTAGTTAGCCTTTAACGTGAAATCACCTAACGTCACTGTAACCTCACCCGTTGCGTCAGATAAACACACACACACACACACACACACACGCATTCACACGGTAGGCTATCAGTTACCAACTTTCACTAATTTCAAGGCAGTCGCCGTCCGCGCGAGCTCTAACGTTACCGGCGGCGCCAAACCACGCTGCACATAATTAAAGTTCACGCGCTCACACACGCACACGCACACACACACACACACACAGGTATGTACCAAAACACAAACACACACACAAACCGGGACACACTCGCCGGCCGATAGGAACCTGAGCCTGAGCGTGTCGGTCGGGTCTTACCTCCCTCCTGGTCCGGTTGGAGACAGGCCGGGATGTTTTTCTTCCAGCCGGGCATGATGCACCTCAGGGCGGATAGGGAGTCCAGGGCGGCCCGCTAGCAGACACACACCACCAGCAGCGGGAGGAGCAGCGACAGCAACATGGCTAGTTAGCTTTAGCTTACGCTGCTACACCACATAGGGATCCACCTCCCCCTGCACTGAGAGCCTGCCTCACTCCACCACTCGTTCTCTCTTTTTCAACCTCACATGCACGCGAACCTCTCTCGCCCCCCCCCCCACCCCCCAAACCCCCCACCTCTCTCTCTCTCTCTCTCTCTCTCTCTCTTTGTCTATGTCTCTCTACCCCCTCCCCCTGCTGTAACTCGACCCCTGGAGCCTCGTAGTGGTCTCTGGAGGAGTGTGAGAGCGAGTAGTGGGCAGAGTGTGTGTCTGTGTGTGTGTGTGTGTGTCTGTGTGTGTGTGTGTGTGGGGGGGGGGTGACGTGATGACCGTGAAGGAGCTCGCGAATCTGCTGCTTCGTTTCGTGACAAAATAATACAATTCCCCCTAAAATTGCTTTAAAATTGCTTTAATTTTCGCCGCCGTTTAAGTGACTTAGCACTTAGCACGCGCATCCCGCACGCGCATCCCGCCTTTATTCATTCATAGCAGAGAAAGAGAGAGAGAGAGAGAGAGTCTGATAGATAGATAGATATATAAATACTTTATTCATCCCAAAGGAAATTTTAGGCATGCATTAGCAAGACAACATAACACAACCAACACGTATACACACATATACACACATACATAAGAATAAAAATAAAAATATAGCAAGATCAATAAAACTGCCCCAGCTACAACAGCTAGCATAGCAGCCAACAAAAGATAAAGGGCGTTTCTCAATATGTGTTCTTCTATGGACTTGTGTTCTTGTGTTCTTGTGAAACGTCATGTTTGGTGGCCAA
>NC_048429.1:816113-820234 GCF_013103735.1 Etheostoma cragini
GATACAGAGAGAGAGATAGACACACACACATACACACAGACAAAGACACACAGAGACACACACACACACACACAGGGAGACACACACACACACAAACACACACACACACACACACAGATACACAGAGAGAGAGAGAGACACACACACAAACACACACAGATACAGAGAGAGAGAGAGAGAGAGAGACACACACACACATACACACAGACAAAGACACACAGAGACACACTCACACACTCACATACAGAGACACACTCACCCACGCCCACACAGACACACACATGTACATTCATACACACACACACACACGCACACACAGAGAGACATACACACACACAGAAACACACATACAGAGAGACACACTCACACACACACACACACCCAGACACACTCACCCACGCACACAGACACACACAGAGAGATACACACACATACAAAGAAACACCCACGCACAGACACACATAAAGAGACACACACACACAGAGACACACACACACACACACAGAGACACACACACATACAAAGAGAATCGCACACATTTAAACAAACAGTTATTTCATACATGAAAGAGAAACATTCAGGATATTCAGGATTTTGTACTTGTTAATTCGTGCTGGTTGAATGCATTCAGTGTGTGTCCCCGTTTGTGTGTCTGTGTGTGTGTGTGTGTGTCTGTGTGTGTGTGAGAGTGTGTGAGAGTGTGTGTGTATGGGATGAGTCACAGATCAGTTGAGTGGGATGTTTACAAACCCCCAGGCGCTCTCTCTCTCTGTTGACACATAATGCAGCCACTGACATATGCATGCTGTGATTTCTTTGCAAGCGCGCGTGTGTGTGTGTGCGTGTGTGTGTGTGTGTGTGTGTGTGTGTGTGTGTGTGTGCGTGTGTGTTCATGCATTGACAGCGTTTGACAGTAATCTGTGAAATGAGGCTCCAGCTGCATCACTAACACACTCTCTCACTCCTCTTCAGAAGACTCGCGGGAAACGCTTGCGATTGTGATTGTGATGAACACGAAGACGATAATAAATATATAAATATGAGATGAAGGTGCGATATATAAAGATTAATTTCATCCAATTATACGCTGGCAACCGGGGTGATGAGCCCATGATGGCAGGAGGATGAAAATAATGATGATGATGAGGAAGAGGAAGACGAAGAAGCTGCGAATGATTGCGTTAAAGATGGTGAGTCATTACCTGGAAGTACACTCTAACCCTCATGTTGCCCTCGGGTCAGATTGGCCCGTTGTCCTACATCAATGCTCTTGTTAATTCCCCAAAATAACATAATTGATGCCACGCAGCAGGCATGGGTGATCAGGCACTCTGAGTAGTTTTGGGGTTTGGTGTCTTGCTCAAGGGCACCTCAGCAGCATAGGAGCTACTGTTGTGGAGGTTTCTGTTTCTGCAGCAGAGTGTTTCTGAGAACTGAAACCAAGTTTGGTCTTTGTATTTCATTCAGACCTGCAGCGATTCACACAACACAATGGGGAGAGGTCCTCAACGAGGTTGGGGGTTCGGTGCCTTGCTCAAGAGCAGCTTGGCAGGAGGTGAACCAGCACCTCTCCACCACCATCAGAGTGATGTCCGAGTGATGTCAGAGTGAAAAAAAAAAATTGTTTTACAAAAATAGGCTAACGATTGTGTCATAACAATCACCAAATTCACCGTGTTGTCAGGAAAAGCTCAGTTGGGACAGTTTGGACTTCCATCAGCTGTTTAGGTTTAACTACTCATGTTAACTAGCATGTTAGTTAGCAGTAATTAGCCTGTGTCTATGTTAATGTTAACTAGCATGTTAGTTAGCAGTAATTAGCCTGTGTCTATGTTAATGTTAACTAGCATGTTAGTTAGCAGTAATTGGCCTGTGTCTATGTTAATGTTAACTAGCATGTTAGTTAGCAGTAATTAGCCTGTGTCTATGTTAATGTTAACTAGCATGTTAGTTAGCAGTAATTAGCCTGTGTCTATGTTAATGTTAACTAGCATGTTAGTTAGCAGTAATTAGCCTGTGTCTATGTTATCTCCTAACATATACCTACCTCTCAGTCTCTGCTGATTGGGAATGATTGAGATTTCTCTTGCACAGCTACCAGAAGACTTACAGCTTTCAGACAGGTTGCTACGTCACATCTACGTCTTCCAGCTCAGTTGGAGTCTGCGCAGTAACGCTCAGCATCACCGGGGAAAGAGCTTCTAATAACAACAATAACTGGTCTCTTTTAGAACATAGACTTTTAAGATGTACAAATGTTCTTTTCTACTGTATGTCAATATTCTTCAATAAAATCTGAATTAAAATAATTAAAAATAAATAAAAACTGCAACGGGACCTGTTGGTCCATTTCTTTAACTGTCCAAGGTAAAAAAACAAAAAAAACGTTTCAAACTCTGACCTTCGACCCCGCAGCGTCCATCCTGCTAACCCCGCCCCTCTGCAGAGAGAACGGGAGCCCCATTCAAACAAACCAAACTCCGCGCCCCGGGATGCGACAGTAGAAAGAGAGAAAGGCGGCATTAGCAGCTGAAGAAAAAGGAACCACGAACACACACTTCACCTCCAGAAACCCCAAAAGCCAGGACCGTCACGCGGACACACACACACACACACACACACATACACATACACACAGAGACACACACACACACACACTGACAGTCAGAGACACACTCTTAGCGGCTAGCAGGAGGCTAACAGCTAACAGCACCAGACATGGCGAGCGCCTCGTACCACATCTCCAACCTGCTGGAGAAAATGACTTCCAGCGACAAGGACTTCAGGTAACGTTGAGTCGAAACCTAACCCAACTGCACGGCTCAGGTCAGCAGCTCAAACTGCCTTTCTTCCATGTTGGAAACAGCTAGCGGCGACTCTGTCAGGCCTACATGCTAGCATGCTAACTGCTAGCCTGCCACCTGTCTGATCACCGTCACATCGCTGCAGCTCACAGATAAAACCACAGATAGATATGTAAACATAGACACACACAGCTAACTGTGCTCGTGGGTGTTTCATCTGACAGCTGTTTAAACTACACGCCAATAGCTGGTAAGCTAGCTGCACATCATGCTAAGCTAACAGCTGAGCTGCAGGTAAATAGCACGTTAGCTTGCATGCTAGCTAGCTCACTAACTTCTGTCATGCCGCAAGCTAGCGTGATGTCGGCTAACGTTTTCGGGTTTGACTCGTTAACGCTGCGTGTTGGCTCTGTGGATTTAAGTGTGAAGGTAGCATCTCAGCTAGCTGTGCAAAGTTGGTTTGAGAAGCAGACAGGTGTGTGTGTGTGTGTGTGTGTGTGTTGGGGGGGGGGGGGTAGCATTGACACTCAGGTAATATCATGTAAACAGACTGCAGCAGGCAGACAGGTGTTGTGCTAAAAAGTGATTGCAGACGCTACCCTGTCACTAAAAGGTTGTTTCTGTTATTTCTGACAGATTATTTCCCACTTTGAGCTCTTACAACTTTAAAATACATTTTTTTAAAGGAGCATTACAATCCATGAAGTGCATTTTTGTACTTGCCAAAAG
The DNA here is from genome assembly GCF_013103735.1 of Etheostoma cragini. Classification (NCBI taxonomy): domain Eukaryota; kingdom Metazoa; phylum Chordata; class Actinopteri; order Perciformes; family Percidae; genus Etheostoma; species Etheostoma cragini. Next base: position 819,647 of record NC_048429.1, read on the forward strand.
GTGATTGCAGCCCCTATCTTGTCCACAAGAGGTTGTTTCTGCCTCTAAATGACTTGATTCCATGATTGTGGTGTATATCTGACAGGTAGTCCACCCAGTACTAGTTTATACCTGTTAAAATACCACTGTACAGGGTCAGTACATCTAGTAATACACAGTTTTCCAAGTATGTGATCTTGCGGATCAGTTTTTGGCAGATGATCACAAATCAGCTTACAGAGCTGCATGTTGAGATATATGCAATAGTGCAGGAAGTATTCAAGTACTTCAGGAAAAGTACTAATACCACACAGTGAAAGTCCTTCTTTAGAAGTACTAGAAGTACTAATACCACACAGTGAAAATCTTTCAGTACAACCAATCAGAGCAACAGATAGACCTCCGACCAATCAGAGCAACAGATAGACCTGCGACCAATCAGAGCAACAGATAACCTGCGACCAATCAGAGCAACAGATAAACTGGACCAATCAGAGCAACAGATATACCTGCGACCAATCAGAGCAACAGATAGACCTGCGACCAATCAGAGCAAAAAATAGACCTGCGACCAATCAGAGCAACAGATAGACCTGCGACCAATCAGAG
>NC_048429.1:820334-824301 GCF_013103735.1 Etheostoma cragini
ACTCTGCAGACAGCACTCTGCAGCTAGCACTCTGCAGCTAGCACTCTACAGCTAGCACTCTGCAGCTAGCACTCTGCAACCAACACTCTGCAGACAACACTCTACAGCTAGCACTCTGCAGCTAGCACTCTGCAACCAGCACTCTGCAGCAAGCCACAGTTGGTCACAGGCTAATCGGCAGATTTTGCAGGGAAAAGAAAAACCAATTTCTACACACTCAACCTTTTAAAATCCCAGAAGTTTAGACACTAAATGCAATTCTGAAGTTTTTCCAGAATCCCACAATACGTGTCTAATATCCTCGAAGAAAAAATACCAAAACCCTAAACACTGGGAGATAAAGTAACTGTCGGACTTGCATATTTTTGTGTGTTTTGTGTATGTGTGTATTTTTGTGTTAGCACCTCGGGCCGTAGGAAATCCAAATACTCGTATTACACATATACAATACTTACAATATTGTATGTTATTATATATATAAAATATGCCATATATATACTGTATATTGTAATGTTAATGTAGATTAATGCATCCTTTATTAGTCCCACAAGGGGAATTTACTATTTATAATCATATAATGCTACTTTATACTTTACATCCATTCAATACTTTTGCACACTGTCTGTTGTTTGTTTGTTTGTTTGTTTGTTTGTTTGTTTTTTACTGTAGAAAACTGCTGCTGTAACAAGGGAATTTCCCCATTATGGTATGAATAAAGTATTGTCTTATCTTATCTTATATGTGGAAATGGCGAATAAAACTTGAAACGTATATAGTCTAGGCTACTTTGCATGATAACAAAGATGTTGAAACAAAGATAAATACATTAATACAAAATATATATTTAAGACATATTTCAGATTTTGTCAATTAAAGGGGCGGTACGCGGTTCAGCCATGACGATAGTGTGAAAAACTCCATCGCTTCCTTGTTAATGTGTAATGATCTTCAAGCTATATTAACCTGTAAACTACACACACAGACACACACATGCACACAGACACAAACACACACACTGTAATTTCCCATCTTTGGGATCAATAAAAGTCCATCTATCTATCTACACGCACAGAGACACATGAACACACAGACACACGCAAACACATACAGACACACAGACACTCACACAGACACAGGTCAAACAGACACACACACATGAACGCAGACACACGTGAACACACACACACAGACACATGAACACACAGACACACAGGCACACAGACTCACATACACATCACACACAGACACATACAGACACACACGTTACAAATAGATACACACACACACACACACACACACGTTACACATAGATACACACACACACACGTTACACATAGATACACACACGCACACAGACACACATGAACACAGACACGCACACAGACACAAACACACACATTCAAACAGGCCACACACACAAACACAAGTCTGGCTCTTGTCCTGACTCGCCTCTCAGGAATTCCCCCCCTACCTTCTCCCAGCTGTGTATTAAAGGGAATTCTGCCAAATTTCAGCCTTTAGTTTTTTAATTAAAGTAGAGATCAAAGCACCGTAACCCTCTGTAAGTCTTACAGTAGACGACAGTGTCTTTTGACCTTTTTGCTCCTACTTTAGAAGAGTAGAAGTAGAAGAGTCCTTCGTGTTTTTTGAATCCTCCGCGTCCTCCTTGGTTACTAGCAACTGCGTGGGGAGGAGGGGGGGGGGCTCAGTCACAGAAGGCTTGTATCATGTGGACGCGCTGACAGTGTTGTTGTCATTACTTATAATTCCACACGGAGTGACAGAAACAACGCACTATAGCTTGAAACACCGAAATACTTTTCTATTTTTATTATCTGTTGTAAATCATTTCATTTCATTTAATATCTTTTGCATTGATTTAACTGCGATACACCAAATCACAGAGACTTATTCCTCTTATGTGAACTCCTACACGGCAAAAAAAAAACATTTCTGATTCTGAGTGATGGATAGATGGATAGATGGATAGATAGATAGATAGATAGATACTATATTCATCCCAAAGGAAATTGTAGGCATGCAGTAGCAAGACAACATAACACATATACACACATATATACACACATATACACATAAACACACATATACACATATATATTACACATATACACATATATATCACACATATATTAAACATATACACACATATATCACACATACACACACATATATTACACATATACAAACATATACACATATATATTACACATATACACGCATATACACACATATACACACATATACACTCATATATCACACATATAATACACGTATATTATATATATATATATATTACACATATACATACATACACATATATATTACTCATATACATACATATACACATATACTCCACATATATTACACATTTACACAAATAAACACATATTTATTACACATATATTACACATATACACTTATATACACACATTTAACACACAAATACACACATACATAAGAACAAAAAGAAAAGGAAAATCACTCTCAGATATGCAATGCCCTTGAGAAGGTGAGATACTTTGGTAGAGTGTGTGTAATGGTGAAAAAGTGAACAGTGCAGTAGATCATGATTAAATATTAACATCAGTTAATAGGAATAAGAGCACTGTGTAACAGGGAATAAGTTATAAGATGTAAGATGTTATGACCCCAGTCCCCGCTATGTGTAATAAAGCCAATAAGAACTCGTCCTCCATGATGTAAACAAGTAAACACAGTGTGGATCTGGACAGACAGCGCGTTGCATGGCTTGTGTTCCCGTGTCACAGTGGACCGATTTGATGGTTTGACAGAAGACAAACAACCAACCGGATCCACATCGCTGAGTCTCAAACACCCGATTTAGCGTCTGACAGACAGCGGCGGTGATTAACTGACAGCCATCTTTCATCCCCGTGGAGCGGCGGGGAGGCGAGAGGAGGAAGGAGGAGCAGCGGAGCGGAAGGACGAGTCTCTGCAGGCTACGAGACAAAAAGCAACGACTGACCTCAATATGGAGATGGAGACAAACGCAAGACAATCGGAGACTCAAGATGGATGGATCCCTGTCTCTCTTTACACCACATTCACAGCAGTTAATCCTTGTAAGAGATGAACACATTAATGCGCCAGTAATTATATCACAATTATTACATATATTATTCTAAAATGGTGCATTCGGCATTACGAGTACTTTACTTTTGACACTATTGGGTTATGATCATGTGGCCGGGTTGGCCCAGCGGTAGAGCAGGCGCACATGTACTGAGAGGAGCGTCCCCCGCCACAGAGGTCCAGGGTTCAAATCTGAACTGTGACAATATCCTGCATGTCTTCCCCCTGTCACACCTAACAGAAATTAAAGGTGGAAAAGCCCAAAAATATGCAGAATATTACAAAAAAAGTTATAGTCTTGCTGTGCCAGACCCTCCTCCACAGCGTTGCATAAGAGGGTCCGGCTAAGTAGAATATTTCTGGGTTGGGAGGAAAACCTGGTCTGGTTTATCTGCATTTCTTTAAACCAATCACAATCGTCGTGGGCGGGGCTAAGTGCCGGACGGAGCCACGGTGCCGCTGCTAAATAGTCTCAGGAGGAAGTTGTTTTGGTGGAACATGTGTACGTTCAGAAGTAGTTTTAGTCGTCAACAGAGACTCCGATTGGACAGATGGTCTAGCTAGTGGTCTGGATATACCCTGCAGAGACCTGAGGACCAGGTAACCATAGTCCTCAGAAATTAGCCGCAGTTTAGAGGAGCTCCTCTTTTCACCCTGTGTGTTGAGCTCTCTGTTTTAAGTCCAGAGTGAGACATCTCCTGTTCCATCTTTGATGGGAGTCGCAAATGTGCAGTACCTAGGTAAAGACTACTAGCCAGTCAGGAGCAGAGTGTGAGGCCCTGACAGTACCTAGGTAAGGACTACTAGCCAGTCAGGAGCAGAGTGTGAGGGCCCTGACAGTACCTAGGTAAGG
>NC_048429.1:824401-826056 GCF_013103735.1 Etheostoma cragini
CCTGCTACGTCCTGCTACGTCCTGCTTCACCCTGCTACATCCTTCCCTGCTACGTCCTGCTATGTCCTGCTTTACCCTGCTACATCCTTCCCTGCTACGTCCTGTTTAAATAACTATTAAAAAACTTGAAGCTCCAAAACAAAACACTAACTTGCTGAGGAGTCAGACCAACACTGGGCCCTGCTACACCCTGCTGTAGCCTGCTACGCCCTGCTACACCCTGCTGCAGCCTGCTAGACCCTGCTGTAGCCTGCTACACCCTGCTACAGCCTGCTACACCCTGCTACAGCCTGCTGCAGCCTACTACACCCTGCTATAGCCTGCTATAGCCTGCTATAGCCTGCTACAGCCTGCTACACCCTGCTGTAGCCTGCTACGCCCTGCTACACCCTGCTATAGCCTGCTACACCCTACTACAGCCTGCTACACCCTGCTATAGCCTGCTACACCCTGCTACAGCCTGCTACAGCCTACTATAGCCTGCTACACCCTGCTACACCCTGCTACACCCTGCTGCAGTCTACTACAGCCTGCTACAGCCTGCTACAGCCTGCTACAGCCTGCTACAGCCTGCTACTGTATAGAATTTAAACATTTCCTTTTGCGTGATTCTTTGTGGAGAAACAGATCTTACTTTGGAAGAACACCACGGCGCAACGTTGAGCCCAAACACAACAATGTAAAGACAGATGAAGAAGAAATCAACAAACAGCACGATGAGACTTCATCTGAGACCCAAACATACGTCTAAACTCCAGAAGAAGAACTCAGAAAGCTTCAGATCAAGAAGCCTGTGAGGGCTCCACTTTCAATCACCTTCATCAATTTATGGTGCAAATGTCTTTAATTATGGGAAGGAACTTATTTTTGTTATTATTATTATTATTATTATTATTAGATATTTGGGGTTGCAACCCCCCCCCCTCATAAGTTACAACTATGATGTCACACAAGCAGTTTTAAAAGACACTTTCAGGATGATGATCTTTATAAAAAATACTCTGATCAAATACTTTTCTCCAGATCCGAGTCTTTTAATACAGAGTTATATCTGCCGGGACCGTGTCCAATCAAATATTTATATTTTCCTTCTGCGGCCCGCAACACTGTCAAATTAGAAAAAGGCAATTTCGACGTTTGACAGCTGAAAATATTCTATAATAATCTATATAACTATCTCTCCTGCAGAGTATCTGTGGTACCAAAGCACTCAGATCAGGACGGATATTACTCTCTTCTTCTACTACAGGGGGTCAGCAGCAGCCATTTTTACAGGAAGTGTAAGAAGTGTCACAATTTCACGGTTATGGTGTAGCGAGGCCGCTGCTGTCACAAGAGAGGACACCGATTAGTCGAGCTGTCAACTTCATCCTCAAGGAGCTTAGAAAGAGCGGCGGGGGGCTCTGAATCTGATCCGTTTGGGTTTTTAGGGACTGAAACGTCTGAGCCGACAGTCTGTAAGCTGCGTTCTAATACTCGTTTCTTCCACCGTGTGGTATTAGTACTCCTGAAAACTGTGTGTTACTAGATGTGTTTACACTGTACAATGGTATTTTAACTGGTAGAAGCTAGTACTGGGTCTATTTGTTGCTCTGATTGGTCGCAGGTCTATCTGTTGCTCTGATTGGTCGCAGGTCTATCTGTTGCTCTGATTG
>NC_048429.1:826156-830029 GCF_013103735.1 Etheostoma cragini
AGGACATAGCAGGGTAAAGCAGGACGTAGCAGGACGTAGAAGGGAAGGACATAGCAGGGTAAAGCAGGACGTAGCAGGGAAGGACGTAGCAGGGTGAAGCAGGGCATAGCGGACGTAGAAGGGCGAGGCAGGACGTAGCAGGACACAATATTGGTCTGACTCCTCAGCCAGTTGGTGTTTTAACTTTCTGTTAAATAGTTTTTACTAGTTATTTAACCCTCATGTTGTCTTGGGTCAAATTGACCCGTTTTCCTAAATCTGTACTTTCATTAATTTTGCGGCGTTTTATTTAATTTAAGAGCATTTGAAAAAACCTTGAAGTGTTTTTGAAATAGTATAGAGTAAAAGTTGACATATTCCAGTCTGGGATTATCCATCAACATCCATTCCTTTACTTTTAGTCTAAATAATTCCTAATTTCTGCTTTTTGAACTCAAAAATTAGGTATAATTTCCTATAAAAAGGAGGTTTATTGACCATAAATTCCAAAAATAACTGTAAAACTAAAGTTAATAAGTTAATCTTCTACGTTCAAGTGGTGAAAAAAAAAAGTAGACAAAAGGTAAGAAAATGTTAGTGTACATTTTCAATTTTGATGGGAGGACAACACAAGGGTTAATTATTAATTAGTGTTTTCTCTCCAGGTTTATGGCCACCAACGACCTGATGACGGAGCTGCAGAAAGATTCAATCAAACTGGACGACGACAGCGAGAGGAAGGTCGGTTTGTACCGGTTAAAACTGGTTTACCAAGGTCTGGTCTGGGTTTTAAAACCAGTCTGGTTTGTAGTTTTGAAGAACCCAGGTGTTGATTGGTCTGCTTGATGATTGACAGGTGGTGAGGATGATTCTCAAACTGCTGGAAGACAAGAACGGAGAAGTTCAGAATCTGGCCGTCAAATGGTAAAAAAACACACGTTTTTACGTCACTGTTACTGTAACATCTGCTTCCACTAGGACTGGGTTTTGATAGTGATTCTCCAAATGTATCCTCAATAAAATCCCCAAAAATAACGTGATAATTTGGTCACTATAACTGTGGGGTTTAATTTTCATACCTCCACATTCCTAGTGTAGCTTGTCGATGTCTGTTATGTTAGTCCTGTTAAGTAAAAAGTCCTTTAAAGCAACCAAAACATTAATCTGGTGCATTACCTCCCATTTTGTCCCCATGTTGTCCCCATGTTGTCCCCATGTTGTCCCCATGTTGTCCTTGTGTTGTCCCCATGTTGTCCCCGTGTTGTCCTTGTGTTGTCCCCATGTTGTCCTCATGTTGTCCTCATGTTGTCCTCATGTTGTCTCCATGTTGTCCTCATGTTGTCCTCATGTTGTCCTCATGTTGTCCTCATGTTGTCCTCATGTTGTCTCCATGTTGTCCTCATGTTGTCTCCATGTTGTCCTCGTGTTGTCCTCGTGTTGTCCTCTTGTTGTCCTCGTGTTGTCCTCGTGTTGCCCCCATGTTGCCCCCATGTTGTCCTCATGTTGTCCCATGTTGTCCTCATGTTGCCCCCATGTTGTCCCCATGTTGTCCCCATGTTGTCCCCATGTTGTCCCCATGTTGTCCTCATGTAGCCCCCATGTTGTCATGTTGTCCTATATCAATGTTCTTTTTAATTCCCCAAAATAACATGATTGATTCCACCCAACGCTCTTTGCCAAGTACAAATCTCTACTTTCATTAATTTTGGGGCGTCTTATTCAATTTTATGAGGTTTCTTGACCATAAATTCCAAACATAACTATAAAAGTTGATAAATTAGTGTTACGTAGTGTTAAAAAAGTGAGAAAAGTGTTGAAAAGGGGACAAAATCGTAAGGGAAAAAGTTAAAGATATCGATAAAACAGCATCAACAATAGTGTTGATTTTTAAACACAAGGGTATAAAAAAACCAATATCTGAGGGTTGTTCCTTTCTTACAATCTACAGCAGAAGCTCTGAAATATTTCCCTAACCCTCATTGATATTGAATCAGAAGTGTAATCTACTTGTGAATCGGAATCTCATCAATTCAGTAAACCGTTGGTGAAACCCGGCCCTAGTTCCCAGCTCCCTGTGTCTTTTAACCGTGGGTGCGTTTTGTTTACCTCAGCCTGGGGCCCCTGGTGAGCAAGGTAAAGGAGTACCAGGTGGAGACGATCGTGGACACTCTGTGCACCAACATGCTGTCGGACAAAGAACAGCTCCGAGACATTTCCTCCATCGGACTCAAGACCGTGATCGGAGAGTTACCGCCCGCCTCCAGTGGTACGAATACCACGAATACTTCTGTTACTTTATCCCCCATGTTGCCCCCATGTTGCCCCCATGTTGCCCCCATGTTGCCCCCATGTTGCCCCCATGTTGCCCTCATGTTGTCTTCACGTTGCCCTCATGTTGCCCCCATGTTGCCCTCATGTTGTCTTCACGTTGCCCTCACGTTGCCCTCATGTTGCCCCTCATGTTGTCCTCATGTCCCCCTCCTGTTGCCCCCATGTTGCCCCCATGTTGCCCCCCTGTTGCCCTCATGTTGCCCTCATGTTGCCTTCATGTCCCCCTCCTGTCCCCCTCCTGTCGGCCTCATGTTGTCCTCATGTTGTCCCCATGTTGTCCCCTTGTTGTCCCAAGTTATCTGTGGATCAGATGTTAACGGACATATGCCATGATATTAACCCCCCCGTCTGCGTCTCCCAGGCTCTGCTCTCGCTGCCAGCGTCTGTAAGAAGATAACGGGTCGCCTGACGAGCGCCATCGCCAAACAGGAAGACGTGTCTGTCCAGCTGGAGGCGCTCGACATCATGGCTGACATGCTCTGCAGGTAGTCTGTCTGTCTCTCTGTCTGTCTGTGTGTCTCTCTGTCTCTCTGTCTGTCTGTGTGTCTCTCTGTCTCTCTGTCTCTCTGTCTGTCTGTCTGTCTGTCAGAGACAAAGAGCTGGATAAATCACATCATTTGTTGTGAAACAGAGCTAAGCTAGCTAGCGAGCAACGTGACGTATATGTAGTTCACTGAGCATTTTAACACAAAACTAAGTAGTACTACGACAAGCTGAGACTTTCTTCACTTGCTAAACTATGTAATGTGTGATTTTTGGCTCAATGAAACGGAAAGAAACCCATTTATGTCTCTCCCCGGTCACTACTGTACATATCTTTTTTTATTATAAGGTCCCGTGGTGGTCCACAGGAAGGGGAGGGACTTCACCTCTTTATAGCAGCACAACTCTACTATTAGGGATCATTTTGTGTTGAATAAGTGTGTGTGTTTGTGTGTGTCTCTCTGCAGACAGGGAGGCCTGCTGGTGAACTTCCATCCCTCCATCCTGAGCTGTCTTCTCCCCCAGCTCACCTCCCCCCGATTGGCTGTCAGGAAGGTACGTCCAGCCCTAACGTCACAGTGCTTAACAACTCCGTTTTAGGAGCCGGTATGCAAATCAGTCGTATTTATAGCGTCAAATCATAACAGAAGTTATCTTAGGACACTTTACAGATAGAGGGGGTCTAAAAAAACACACTGTAGTTTACAAAGAGACAACAGTTCCCTCCGAGAGAAAGCATAGTTCATCCCGGGCAGATACGTCAGACAGACCCTGACCCATGGTGGGCCCCCATCTGCGACTCAGAGACGCTGATGCAGAAATTAAGAAATATGATTCATAATTGGGATTGACCGATTATTAGCCCTGGTCGATTATCTGTGTGTTTTATTAGCCTGATAACGGTTAAAATTAATACATTAAGAAGTGTTTTACTTTAACTTTGCTACATCTCTGTGTCTTCCCCCTCCCCATACACACACACACACACACACACACACACTCACACACACGCTCTCACACACATACACACACTCACACACTCACTCTCACACACTCACTCTCACACACTCACTCTCACAC
>NC_048429.1:830154-833519 GCF_013103735.1 Etheostoma cragini
ACACTCTCACACACACATACACACACACATACACACACTCATACACTCACTCTCACACACTCACTCTCACACACACACTCTCACACACACTCTCACACACACATACACACACTCACACACTGACTCTCACACACTGACTCTCACACACTCACTCTCACACACTCACTCTCACACACTCACTCTCACACACACACTCCCACACACACTCTCACACACATACACACACTCATTCACACACTCATTCACACACACACTATCTGACTCTCGTACTGGGTGTTATGTTGAAAGCTTCTAATTTGTCCAATAATTGCTTAAAGCATTCAACCAAAGGTTTTGTTTTGGAGTTTTTAGCATTCCAAAATCTTAATTTTGACTTGAAAATGTTTATTTTTTACAGTAAATGCATATCGATTACCGGTAGGGCTGCATCAGTCCGACTTTTTCAGTCCCGATGCCGATGCCTGGGCTTTATGTATCTGCCGGTACCGATCTGATACCGTTGTTGAATTAATAATAAACTGTGATCCTTCCATCTTATTCCTTCCTTCCACCACTGGAAGAGTCTAAAGGCTCCAGGCTTTCCTGACTAAGACCAAATAACATAGATGTGATGAATTAACATGGAGCTTTTGGATGTGCTTGGTAGTAAATTGGTCGTATTGTACTTTGCAGTACTACCACCCCCCCAAAAATATACCTTACAGACATGGCACACAGCCGATGAACTAGTGTAGTGTAGAACTAGCGTGGAAAGTGTGAAGTATCTCCACGCAGACTCACTCAACTCTGCCAGCATGCGACACACGTGACGCTGACGGATGACGTAGCATGTGCTGCGACGGAGGGCAAAAAAAACCCTAAAGATACAGAATATTAGCAGTGTATAAAACGGTTAACTAGCGGTGCAGCGGTCCGACATTAAGGTCGGATATCGGCACCAATTTGGACAAAATAGCTGCAACGTGGATCTGAAAAATTAACAAATCCACAGTTTTTTTTTGTCAAAATCGGTGCAGATATCCGATCTTAATGTCGGATCGGTGCACCCCTGGTTACCTGTTATCTGTATCTGCACATGCCTAATTAGAACTATAACAGCTGTTATGATGGTGGTAACTACATATTCACGATGTCCTTATGTTCCTGTGACTGTGTGTTACCCCGGGACCGTTTCAGAGGACCATCATGGCTCTGGGCCACCTGGTCATGTCCTGTGGGAACCTGGTCTTCATCGATCTGATCGAGCACCTCCTGACGGAGCTGGGCCGCAACGACAACATGTCGACCACCAGGACCTACATCCAGTGCACGGCCGCCATCAGCAGACAGGCTGGACACCGGATCGGTGAGACACGCAACAACACTCATGCTCCAGCAGAACGTACCACACACGGCAAAATGCACAATATATAAATATATAGATTTTTTTTTTTAAATCGGCATTGAGTATTAACTTGCGTGGTAAACGCGTCACATAGCATTTTAGGGTTTGTCTTGAATGTAAAGTGCATTGCAAATAAAATGGTTTTTTTTAATTATTATTATTATTATTATTCTTATCCTCATGAAAGGCAGTCGCCATCAGTGGAAAACACACTTTTAAATCAAACTGCAATTCCTTTTATTCCTAAATTGTCACATATTAGGAGAATACTGACAGCAGCACAAAGGCAGAACTGAATACACTTATTATAATAATAATGCTATAATATGTGGCTCAGTGGTAGAGCGGTCGCCTGCCAATCTGAAGGTTGGTAGTTCGATTCCTGCCTGGCCCTGCTGTCCCATGTTGAGGTGTCCATCGTCAGTTTTCTGTTATCTAATGTGAAACAAGAACGTGTGAAACTAATGTGCGACGTTTTGACGTGAGCAGAAAAATGGTTGACTTGTGCGGGTTGATGTCCAGCTGTGGGCTGCAGCCAGATGTGGATGTGACACATGCCTTAAGTGTGGGAGATCCGGGTTCGGTTCCCACTGCGATACATCCACCAACGTGTCCCTGAGCAAGGCACTTAACGCCTAGTTGCTCCAGAGACGTGCAACAGCTGACACCCTGTACATAGCAGTTGTAAGTCGCTTTGGATAAAATGACGTACGGTAATGAGCTGTAGTCTAGTCTACCGGAACCTTGTTCACATCAACTAAACTAAATCATCAACTAAACTAAATCATCAACTAAACTAAATCATCAACTAAACTAAATCATCAACTAAACTAAATCATCAACTAAACTAAATCATCAACTAAACTAAATCATCAACTAAACTAAATCATCAACTAAACTAACAAAATAGCTCTGCAGACCCCGTCCCCCCCCCCCCGTCCCCCCCATTTGATAAGATTTTGTCCCAGGGGCCCCCTATTTGTTATAACAGAAATGATATGAAACCCATTTCAGGACGTCTTTTTACAAATTGTCCTCTAACCTGTCCGTCTCTCTCTCTGTCTGTCTGTCTCTCTCTGTCTGTCTCATTCTCTGTCTCTCTTTGTCTGTCTCTCTCTTTCTCTCTGTCTGTGTCTCTCTCTGTCTGTCTCTTTCTCTCTCTGTCTGTCTCTCTGTCTGTCTGTGTCTGTCTGTCTCTCTCTCTCTCTGTCTGTGTCTCTCTGTCTGTCTGTGTCTTTCTCTCTCTGTCTGTCTCTCTGTCTGTCTGTGTCTGTCTGTCTCTCTCTCTGTCTGTCTGTCTGTCTCTCTCTCTCTCTGTCTGTCTCTCTCTCTGTCTGTCTGTCTCTCTCTCTCTCTGTCTGTCTCTCTCTGTCTGTCTCTTTCTCTCTCTGTCTGTCTGTGTCTGTCTGTCTCTCTCTCTCTCTGTCTGTGTCTCTCTGTCTGTCTGTGTCTTTCTCTCTCTGTCTGTCTGTGTCTGTCTGTCTCTCTCTCTCTGTCTGTGTCTCTCTCTCTCTCTCTCTCTCTCTGTCTGTGTTTGTCTCATTCTCTCTCTCTCTCTCTGTCTGTCTCATTCTCTCTCTCTGTCTGTGTCTCTCTCTCTCTCTCTCTGTCTGTGTTTGTCTGTGTCTCTCTCTGTCTGTCTGTCTGTCCAGGAGAGTATCTGGAGAAGATAATTCCTCTGGTAGTGAAGTTTTGTAACGTTGACGATGACGAGCTCCGAGAGTACTGCATCCAGGCCTTTGAGTCCTTCGTTAGGAGGTAATACACACAGCTACACACCAACACAGCTACACACCAACACAGCAACACACCAACACAGCAACACACCAACACACACCAACACAGCAACACAGCAACACACACCAACACACACCAACACACACCAACACAGCAACACAGCAACACACAGCAACACACACCAACACAGCACCACACAGCAACACACAGCAACACACACCAACACAGCTACACACCAACACAG
>NC_048429.1:833619-836057 GCF_013103735.1 Etheostoma cragini
TCACTAACAGGGATGTTGTAGAGCGTCCTCTGGTGGACAGACTATGTAACACCATCACTAACAGGGACGTTGTAGAGCATCCTTAACATGGTTGACAGTTTGTTTTTATTTTTAAATATTCATTTAACCGAATCATTTAATCCGGAGCAATCAATCACTCGAGTGCAGACTCGTCATATTCTCCAGTTGATCTTTTTTTTGAAGAGCTGCTGTCGACACTCATTAAGCTCTCCGTGATGAGGAGATGAAAACAGAGCAGCGGAGGGAGGAGGGGATGAAGGAGGGAGCAGGTTGATGTACCTTAAAGCGACAGACGAGTGCAGGAGACACCGAGCGGTAAAACTCCGGCAGCATCTCGTGGCGGGTGGAGACGACGGCGTCCAGACACTTGGCGGCCGCCCGGCGCACCTTCCAGCTCATGTCGTCGTCGTCGCTGTACTCGTCGTCGCTGCCTGGACACAGAGAGAGACAGAGAGAGACACAGAGAGACACAGAGACAGAGAGAGACACAGAGAGAGACACAGAGAGACACAGAGAGATACAAAGAGAGACACAGAGACAGAGAGAGACACAGAGAGAGACACAGAGAGATACAAAGAGAGACACAGAGACAGAGAGAGACAGAGAGAGACACAGAGAGAAACAAAGAGAGACACAGAGACAGAGAGAGAGACACAGAGAGAGACAGAGAGATACAAAGAGAGACACAGAGAGACACAGAGAGACACAAAGAGAGACACAGAGAGAGACACAGAGAGAGACACAGAGAGAGACAGAGAGATACAAAGAGAGACACAGAGAGACAGAGAGAGACAGAGAGAGACACAGAGAGACACAGAGAGACACAGAGAGATACAAAGAGAGACAGAGAGACAGAGAGAGACACAGAGACAGAGAGAGACACAGAGACAGAGAGAGACACAGAGAGACACAGAGAGACAGAGAGACAGAGAGATACAAAGAGACACAGAGAGAGACACAGGGAGACACAAAGAGACACAGAGAGAGACACAGAGAGCGATAGGGAGACACAGGGAGACACAGAGACACGACCGGGTTTAACTTAAAGACTCTGGAAACATCATTTATCAATCCAATTTTTTAGAAATATCCAGGACAGGGACAGTTTAAATCCTTTTAACCCTCATGTTGTCCCCATGTTGTCCTCATGTTGTCCCCATGTTGTCCTATATCAATGTTCTTTTTAATTCCCCAAAATAACATGATTGATTCCACCCAATGCTCTTTGCCAAGTACAAATCTCTACTTTCATTAATTTTGGGGCGTCTTATTCAATTTTATAGCATTTATAGCAAAAACATCCCTTTTTAAAACAGTGAAAAAGTGACTAAAAAAATAAAATAAATAAGAAAAACGGAGAAAGAGAGATATATATATATATATATATATATGTATATATATATATATATATATATATATATATATTTATTCCTTTTTTTTATATTGGAAAAAGCAACAATATTATGTGGTTAAAAAATTGACTAAAACATAATATATATTAAAAAAAACGTCAAAAAGTGACCAAAATAAATGGAATAAAATTGACAAAAACATCTAGAAAAGTGTAGAAAAAGATCTAAATGTTGAAATTTCAACTCAGAAAAACACCCAATCTCAATTGTTTGAAATTGAGATAAAGACAATATTTGGTAATAGACTATGAAGTAAGATTTTATTTCAGAATTCTTCTTAAAACCCCAAATAAGTCCCACGAGAGGGTCCCGGAGTGAAGACAACACGAGGGTTAAATTATTTAAGTCCTAGAACACAATAATTCAGCAAATATAAGGATTTTTAAGGCCTAAAACTTTAGTTTTTTTAAATTTTAGACTCGCAGAAACCCTGATTCGTAACATATAATAATTAAGTTGTGCATGCTTCTAATGTAGTACCTTGGTAATCTTCATCGTTCTGCTCGGCGTCCATGGCGTTGTCGTCCTCGTCTTCATCGTCGAAGTTGTAGTTGGGGTCGTAGGTCAGGTAGCGCAGGCAGAGCGAGATTACCGTGGAAACGTGGGGGTAAACTTCTTTGGGACACCTGGAATAAATCAAAAGAATTAGATTTAAATTAACCAGGAAGAAGAACAGCTGGAGCAGTACTCTGGTTGTGTTGCTGTGTGTTGCCGTGTTGGTGTGTGTTGGCGTGTGTTGGCGTGTGTTGGCGTGTGTTGGCGTGTGTTGGCGTGTGTTGGCGTGTGTTGGCGTGTGTTGCCGTGTGTTGCCGTGTGTTGCCGTGTTGGTCTGTGTTGGTGCGTTGCTGTGTTGCCGTGTGCTGGTGTGTGTTGCTGTGTGTTGCTGTGTGGTGCTGTGTTGGTGTGTGTTGCTGTGTTGGTGTGTGTTGCTGTGTTGGTGTGTAGCTGTGTTGGTGTGTGTTGCTGTGTGTTGCTGTGTGGTGCTGTGTTGGTGTGTGTTGCTGT
>NC_048429.1:836157-839001 GCF_013103735.1 Etheostoma cragini
TTCTGTATAACTATTTGTAAATAATCCGGAAAGGTATTCCATTGCACCTGGAATAGCATTGCAATATTTATAAGCTGTTTGCAACGCAATTTCGTTCTGTATGCACTCTGTACATATAAAATGACAAATAAATAAAGTTGAAGTTGAAACTTGAAACCATCAGGGAATTATGTTTTTATTTTCATTTTTAATTTGACATTTTGTGAGAGAATATTTTATTTTGTATTTTATAATGTGAGCTCTGTTTTCACATGACTGCTTGTACACCAACACTTTGATTTTAATATATTATCTTAAGGTTGCTGTAAGCCTTTTTATTTAAAACAAAAACAAAAACAAAACAAGATTGAATATTTTATATTTTATTATAAATATTGTCAATTTCTGATTTAAATTAATTTACGGTCACTTTACAATCAGTGTTCTCATTTTATAGGTATTTGTTTATTTGTACTGACAAATAAAGATGAAACATTTCCCTTAGCGCCTTTATTCTGAAACACAGAGGCACAAGTTTCCGGTGTGTATTGCATATCTTCAAGACGTCTTCTGATTTTAGTGACTTATTTACAATAATATATATCATAGACAAGCCTAGTGTACACTATACGTTGAAATATGTGCCATTTACCCATTTACTACCATTACCATTTGTTTAAAACTACTCTTGTAAAGTTTATTTTTTCTTTTCTAATTTGAGTTTATGAGCTTCTTTAACCATCTGTACTTCTCTGTATTTATTTCTGTTCATTTTCCGCTGCAACAACCGAATTTCAATAAAGGGTTTATCTTGTCTCAGTCTCTTTTATTTTGAAGGAATGTCCAGGAAGCGTCGACGTTCACCACGTCGAGCTTGACGTCAGCGCGCAGCGGCGGCAGGAGGGAGCGGCTCTGGTAGAGCGACATAGACCGACAGTGAAGGAGAGAGAGAGAGGGAGCGAGCAGCGGAGCGGACGGGTCGATGATTGTGAGTACCGCTTCCTTTCTCTCTTTTCTTTTTTTCTTGCCTTTTCTTGTCTTTCTTCCCTCCGTCATGTAGATGTAGCTTTACCCGGGACGACCACGGGACTAGTGCGGGAGGGGGGCAGGCCGGTGCCGTGCCGAGCTGGGCTGGGTTTGCGGAAGCGACCGGCGGACAGACAGACAGGAGCTCCGGTAATGATAATGTTGATATTGGACACAGACAGACAGGCGAAAGGACAACATGGCGGCTGTTTGTCTGTCCGTCTTCACGCCCGCAAAGACCCGTGCGGTTCCAGCTCGCGGTTCGTCTCCGGTTCCTCCAGCAGTCAGCGGGACCTGGCGCTAGAGCTGGCCGGGTAAGGAGCGCTCTGAGGCGGCTACAGAGCTGCGGAACTCCCGCTGCTCTGCTGGAGAAAAAAAGAGAGGAAGTAACTTATTGCAGACTGCGGAGTTGGGGAGTTTGGAGGAACCTGTCTGTCTGTCCGTCCACCTGTCTGTCTGACTGTAGTGTATAGACAAGGCTTGGTTTTATACTCTGTTGTCAGCAACAAACACACACACACACACACACACACACACACACACACACACACACACACACACACAAACGGAGTATTGACAGGCCCCACCTAGTTCTGGTTGACTCAGGGATCTGTGTGTTTGTGTGTCCGTCCATCTTTCTTCTACACCAACTTTACTTTAGTAGATTAACATGCTGCATTCGGAGGATGTTGGAAAAAGCAGAACTACGCCCTACATGATCATTATAATATTTATATTGTGAAGTGTGACTAGTCACACCCCACTTTCCACTTTCGTTCCTCTCTAGAGCTTTTTATGTCAACAAAATTAAAAACAAGATTTTTGAACCTGGAGTTATCCAATGTTCACATTTCTGTTTTTATTAGGCAATCGAGTGCATATTTAATATTTAATCAGTTTAATCAATAATGTGAGTAATCAACCGGTGTAGTTTAATGGTAATATCTGAAGGTGAAATATGTTCCTAGTGTCTTGTTTTTACAGTTTAGTTGTTAAGCTAAAAATGCCAAAAATTGTTTAGTTCCGGCTTTTTAAGTGTGAGAATTTGATGCTTTTGTTTGTCTTATATATTAAAAATATAGATGTTTTGAACTCTTGGTCAGATTGATCACACTGTTGTCTCATTTTGCAGATATATATGTTTTTTAAAGATTATTTTTGGGGGCTTTTCCCTTTATATTTAGTCGGATTTGAACCCGGGCCGCTGCAGGAATCAGCAAACTCGGCAGATATTTTGATAATGAAAATAAAAACAAGTTTCAGCCCAAACAAAGACCTCTTGAAGATAAGAAATCAATATTTATTATTATTATTATTGTCCAATCTGCACGGACATTTGCGCATGGACTCGACTTGTTTATCCGGAGTTATACAAAGAATTGAGA
This sequence comes from Etheostoma cragini, assembly GCF_013103735.1. NCBI lineage: Eukaryota > Metazoa > Chordata > Actinopteri > Perciformes > Percidae > Etheostoma > Etheostoma cragini. Next base: position 838,548 of record NC_048429.1, read on the forward strand.
AAGTTAAAATAATTTGCTCGTTATAGAAGACCAACTCTGCGAAGGTGGCAGTAGAAACAGGAAGTGCTGCGTATCTTGGCAACAGTTATTCTGAATTAGAGGAAACTCGGCGCAGTGGTTCCCGCCCCCCCCCCCCCCCCCCCCCCCCCGGCGTGCTGGGAGGGGCTAGGGCCCGGTCATCGCTGTTCGCAGCTTTAACGGGCGATTAGAGCCCGGCCGATATATCGTAGGACCGAAATTATCGGCCGATATCGGGCATTTAATTTATCATCGGTATCGGCATTTATAATTCATCAAAATCATTTATAATGACAAATGATTCTGATTAATTAATATATACAAAAAACAGACTGTTAACCATGTTATGAGTGGTGGCGTCCACCAGAGGACGCTCTACAACGTCCCTGATAGTGATGGCGTTGCATAGTCTGTCCACCAGAGGACGCTCTACAAC
>NC_048429.1:839101-840957 GCF_013103735.1 Etheostoma cragini
TGGGATGTAGTATTACCTGGTATTAGTACTGGGATGTAGTATTACCTGGTATTAGTACTGGGATGTGGGTCGTCAGGGCTCCCGGGAGGACGTTCACCAGCTCCGTCAACATGTTGAAACAACACTGACGGGTTTTGACACTTTTCTCCTTCAGCTGCTTGTGAAGAGCTTTTACTATCATGGGGACCTGCAGAGGGCGAGAGAGAGAGAGAGAAAGAGCGAGAGAGAGAGAGAGAGAGAGAGAAAGAGAAAGAGCGAGAGAGAGAGAGCGAGAGCGAGAGAGAGCGAGAGCGAGAGAGAGCGAGAGCGAGAGCGAGAGCGAGAGCGAGAGAGAGAGCGAGAGAGAGAGAGAGCGAGAGAGAGAGCGAGAGAGAGAGAAAGAGCGAGAGAGCGAGAGAGCGAGAGAGCGAGAGCAAGAAAGAGAGACAAGGGAGAGAGAAAGAAAGAAATAGACAGAGTGAATAAGAGAGACAGCGAGAGAGAGAGAGAAAGAAAGAAAGAGGGAATTAGAGATAGATATAGACACGGTAAGAAACAAAGAACCAAATAAAGAGAGAGAGAGAGAAAGAGAGAGAGAAAGACAGAGAAATAGAGAGATGAAGTCAAAAGAATTTCGGACCAAAAGTCCAAAAAAACAAAATATATTCAATTGACTGTCCTGTAAGACAAACAATGTGTGCAAATATCCACACGTTTTAATATAAATAAACGCCTGTTACATTCAAACAAAGCTAATTAAGACTATCAGCTCCAGTGTTGTCATTCCTTAGACTTCCTCATGGAGGCAGCAGAAACTAGTACAGCTTTAACCCTTGTGTGGCATTCAGGTCAAATTGACCCATTTCAAATTTTTAGAAGAAGAAAAATGGTCCAAGTTCCACGTTTTCTACCTGAAATCAGAATCCTTTCCTTATTTCCTGGGATAAACATGTATTCCTGACTCAGAACATTGTTCTGGATATGACACTTATGTTGTGTCCATAGAGGATTTTTAACATGAATTACAACCTAATTCTCTCTCTCTGACACTCATGTTGTTTCCATAGTGGATGTTTAACATTAATTACAACCTTATGACCTCCCTCCCTCCAACCATAGAGCACTATTAACACATCCTCATGTAAACCACATGCTGGTGCATGGCATCACCTGGCTCTGCAGCATGGTTAGCGGCGTCTCTCCCTGCTCCATGGCGTCTGGATCGGCCAACCAGCTCTGAGCCGGTCTGGTCTGTTTGAGCAGCGACAGGTAGGCGTGGAAAACATCCGCCTTCACGTTCTCCTCCCTCTCCTGCAGACAGGTGGGTGCACTCAGTTTAACACGACTTGATCACCTGCATCAGGTCAACTGGTTTTGGATTAGTCTCGGGAGACCAGATGAGAAGGGGTCACATTCAGGACAAGACCACGCACCACCAAATTTAGTTTTTTTATTCAGGTTATGGTTATTCAGGTTAATTTTAGTCATGTAAACCCGAAAATACAAATAAAAAAATCATTAAAATCATAAACACACGAGTCATTGTGAAACAAAACAATCACCCAGTTATATGTAGATTGCTGCTAGCATGCAGCTCAATAAAGCTCGATTAGGAAAGAAATGGACACAGCGACGCCATACACTTTAAAAGAGATCAGTGAAGTCAAAAAAACTAAATGTAATATTACTACGTTGTAGAGCGTCCTCTGGTGGACAGACAATGCAACACCATCACTAACAGGGACGTTGTAGAGCGTCCTCTGGTGGACAGACAATGCAACACCATCACTAACAGGGATGTTGTAGAGCGTCCTCTGGTGGACAGACTATGTAACACCATCACTAACCGGGACGTTGTAGAGCGTCCTCTGGTGGAC
>NC_048429.1:841057-846869 GCF_013103735.1 Etheostoma cragini
CTACACCCTGACGACCCACATCCCAGTACTAATACCAGGTAATACTACATCCCAGTACTTATACCAGGTAATACTACATCCCTAGAAGAAACTAGAAGATATTCAGTCTACTGTCAACGAGGAGAGAAGAAACTAGAAGATATTCAGTCTACTGTCAACAAGGAGAGAAGAAACTAGAAGATATTCAGTCTACTGTCACAGAGGAGAGAAGAAACTAGAAGATATTCACATTTAACACGCTGACATGACAGGTTTTACTGTTTTTCATAAAAAATTACATAAGTCGACTATGAAAATAGTTGGCGATTAATTCAATAGTTGATAACTGATCGATTTAGTCTTTGGAGCTCTAAAATACTGCGTTAGTTGGGGGTCTATTTTCAGCGACGTGTATTACACGTATTATTAGTACCAGTGTGAGTAATTGTAGTATCTTTGTTTTTCAGGCATCATCTTCTCTCTGAACGATAAGTCGAGTAGCTCCAACCTAAAAATCGACGCCCTGGCGTGCCTGCACGTCATCATGGTCACGCACCCGGCGCACGCCTTCCACGCCCACGTCCCCGCCCTCGTCCCGCCCGTGGTGGCGTGCGTGGGAGACCCCTTCTACAAGATCACGTCCGAGGCTCTGCTCGTCACTCAGCAGCTGGTCAAGGTGGGAATCAAACCCACAACCTCCGAAACTTCTTCAGTCGTCTTTTCCCGGGCTGCACGATGAATCTTTTTAGCAGATCGGAGTTCACGTTAACCCGTTTGTGACGGATGCTTCGCGCCGACACATTACATCTACCGCCGGTTACTGCGTTGCGCAACTCTGAACCTCCTGACGGCTGCTACGTGGCGCAGAGGATCATCCAGCACTTCATCATCATCATCATCATCATCATCATCATCATCATCATCATCTACCACATCCTCCCTCCCAACTCCTCACTATCTTCCACCTCCACGTCCTCTGTCGGAGACATTTTCTAGTTCGTCTCTCAAAAATTCATAAACAAACGCACACGTATGTCTGGTTGATTGACATGACGTTCAGCAAACCACGGTACATTTTGGTGGTCACATGGCTTCAAATAGCCAACAAGACCCGCCTCATGTGTATTTGAACCAATGACAGTGCGTTCTCTGCTGCACGCATCATGAAAAGACCGACAAATACAACACGCTGCGCCACGCAGCCGCCGGCCGGAGGTTCAGAGTTGGCAACGCAGTAGTCGGCGGTGAATGTAATGTGTCGGCACGAAGCATCCGGCACAAATGGGTTAATATCTGTTTATTCATCCCAAGTAATATCGTTCTTGCGATATTCAACGTCAATGCATATTTTCCTCATTTGTTGCGGCCCCTACCCTCTTCACCTTTTAACAGCTGATTCTAAAACGTCTCTCTTCCAGGTGATCCGGCCTCTGGACAACCTATCGGAGAGCTCCGACAGCTTCGACCCCTCCCCTTACATCAGCGACCTGTTCACCTGCACGATCAAACGCCTGAAAGCCGCCGACATCGACCAGGAAGTCAAAGAACGAGCCATCTCCTGCATGGGACAGATCATCTGTAACCTAGGTAACCGCCGTCTGTCGGCCACGGCGACGTGACGTCAGCTGCGATGCTGTTTTTTGCCGTTTGTTTGACTCTCCGCTTGGTGTTCCCGTCTGGTTGTGCAGGAGACCGGCTGCCCGCTGAACTTCCTGGAACGCTGTTGATCTTTTTGGAGCGCCTCAAGAACGAGATCACCAGGCTGACGACGGTGAAAGGTAACCATGGCGAACGCTAAGCACGAAACTCCGGGCGCTTTCACACCTGTAGCTCGGGAGACTCGGCGCAATTTGGGGATGACGGTGCAATATTGTTGAATTTTTTCAAATTAGATTTAGTTTGCGTTTACACAACGCTACACACTGGTCTCAGAAATGATGGAGCACATCTCTACTTTCATTAATTTTGGGGTGTTTTATTAAATTCTATAACATTTGTAAACAAATGGAAGTGTTTTTGAAATAGTATTGAGTAAAAGTTGCCATATTCCAGTCTGTGATTATCATCAACATCCATTCCTTTAATTTTAGTCTCAATAATTCCTAATTTCTGCTTTTCTAACTCAAACATTAGGTATAATTTCCTGAAAATGAGGTTTATTGACCATAATTCCAAAAATAACTGTATAACTAAAGTTAATTAGTGTTGGGTAGTGTTGAAAATGTCAAAAATGTGACAAACATAGAAAAAATCAACAAAAAAGTAAGAATAGTTAATAAGATTAATTAAAAAGCGCCAACAAAAGTGTTTATTTTCAATTTTTTTTCAGGTTTTAATCTGAGTTAAGAGCAGGTGTATATTGAGCGTTGTATTGAAATGTAAAAAAAAAAGCGGTTTTCTTTCAATTTAAACACATTCTTCGGAGTTCCAACTTTGCTGTAGCAAACAAAGGCTTTTTTATTGTTAATTGTGACACCATTGTGTCTTATGGACTCCGGAGTCTTAAAGAATAGTTTTTATTTCTTTGAGGTTATTTTCCACAGCAGCTCTGTTTGTGTTTGTTTTGTAGCCCCGATTGTGTTTATTTTGTTAGTTTTGCAGCCCTGATTGTGTTAGTTTTGCAGCCCTGATTGTGTTTGTTTTGCAGCCCTGATAGTGTTAGTTTTGCAGCCCTGATTGTGTTAGTTTTGCAGCCCTGATTGTGTTAGTTTTGCAGCCCTGATTGTGTTAGTTTTGCAGCCCTGATTGTGTTAGTTTTGCAGCCCTGATTGTGTTAGTTTTGCAGCCCTGATTGTGTTTGTTTTGCAGCCCTGATAGTGTTTGTTTTGCAGCCCTGATAGTGTTTGTTTTGCAGCCCTGATAGTGTTTGTTTTGCAGCCCTGATAGTGTTTGTTTGCAGCCCTGATTGTGTTTGTTTTGCAGCTCTGACGCTGATCGCCGGCTCGCCGCTGAAGATCGATCTGAGGCCGGTTCTGCCCGACGCCGTTCCCATCCTCGCCTCCTTCCTCCGCAAGAACCAGCGAGCCCTGAAGCTCTGTACCCTGGCTGCTCTGGACATCCTGCTCCGAAACTACAGGTAACACACACACACAGAGACACATACAGAGACACATATATATACATATACATACAAACACACACACACACACACACACAGACGCAAACACACAACACACACACAAACAGACACAGACACACACATGCATGTACACAGACACCAGCACACAAACCGACACCAACACACACAGAGAGAGACACACACACAGACACTTAGAGACAGACACATAGAGACATACTCAGACACACACACAAAAAGACACACACACAAAAAGACACACACAGACACATAGAGACAGACACAAACACACACAGAGACACAGACACATAGGGACAGACACATAGAGACACACTCAGACACACACAAACACACACACAGAGACACAAACCCACCCACCCACCCTCCTTCCTGTCAGTACCACCGTTGACTGTGTGTTGCAGCTCTGCGGTGACCCCCGTCATGGTGGACGCGGTGCTGGCCGAGCTCCCTCCTCTCATCTCGGAGAGCGACATGCACGTGTCTCAGATGGCGCTGAGCTTCCTGTCCACGCTGGCGGTGACCCACCCGTCCTCGCTGGGTCAGCTGAGCGGAGGAAACATCCTCCAGCAGCTCATTGCGCTGGTCCGATCCCCGCTGCTGCAGGGCGGGGCGCTCTCCGCCATGCTCGACTTCTACCAGGTACAGCAGCCGCACAGGTGTTCTTTAAGGGCTGTGTGCAAAATAAATACCTAGGCTACTAATCGATTAGTTGATCTTATTGTGTGTGTGTGTGTGTGTGTGTGTGTCTCTCTCTGTCCTTTTGTGTGTGTGTCTCTCTGTCCTTTTGTGTGTGTGTCTCTCTGTCCTTTTGTGTGTGTGTGTCTCTGTCCTTTTGTGTGTATCTCTGTCTGTCCTTTTGTGTGTATCTCTGTCTGTCCTTTTGCGTTTATCTCTGTCTTTCCTTTTGCGTGTGTCTCTGTCTGTCCTTTTGCGTGTGTCTCTGTCTGTCCTTTTGTGTGTGTCTCTGTCTTTCCTTTTGCGTGTGTCTCTGTCTGTCCTTTTGTGTGTGTCTCTGTCTGTCTGTTGCTGTGTCTGTCTGTCTGTCTGTGTGTCTCTGTCTGTGTGTGTCTGTCTGTGTGTGTGTGTGTGTGTGTGTGTGTGTGTGTGTGTGTATCTGTGTGTGTCTGTGTTTAGGCCTTGGTGGCGACAGAGACCCCCGGTCTGGGCTACATGGACCTGCTGAGGATGCTGACCGGTCCGGTCTACTCCCAGAGTGCCTCTCTGCCCCACAAACAGGCGTACTGCTCCATCGCCAAGTGTGTGGCGGCTCTGACCCGGGCCTGTCCCGACGAGGGACCCGCTGTGGTCGGACAGTTCATCCAGGTAGACTTACCTAGTCCCTTTTTTCATATTTATAATACAGGAAAGTTAAAAGTAACCTTACATTACAACATAAACAGGCCTGACTCAGTTTAAAAACTGTTTTTTAGCAGGTTCCTGTGCTGCAGAACGTGATTACAGCACGTCCGTACATCGATGGGACTAGACAGATTCAGACAACTAAAACAACAATGTAGTTACATAAGTACAAAGACATTTTTAAGACGGACGCAAATATTTGGTTAATTAAATTAAATTAATTAAAATTTTGTAAAGAAATCTAGAAACGCATAACAAAACAGATTTCCCTAACATTAGTTAATATGTTATATTAACATCCAACTTAATATTTTATATATATATAGCGTCCTCTGGTGGACAGACTATGCAACACTATCACTAACAGGGACGTTGTAGAGCGTCCTCTGGTGGACAGACTATGCAACACCATCACTAACGGGGACGTTGTAGAGCGTCCTCTGGTGGACAGACTATGCAACGCCATCACTAACGGGGACGTTGTAGAGCGTCCTCTGGTGGACAGACTATGCAACACCATCACTAACAGGGACGTTGTAGAGCGTCCTCTGGTGGACAGACTATGCAACACCATCACTAACAGGGACGTGGTAGAGCGTCCTCTGGTGGACAGACTATGTAACACCATCACTAACAGGGACGTTGTAGAGCGTCCTCTGGTGGACAGACTATGCAAAGCCATCACTAACAGGGACGTTGTAGAGCGTCCTCTGGTGGACAGACTATGCAACGCCATCACTAACGGGGACGTAAACAGTGGAGTAAAAGTAAAAGTTTCCAGAAATATAAAGTCCAGATACTTGAAATTCTTCTTAAGTACAGTAGTTGTTTTTTTGTTTTGTTTTTTAAAAATGAAGTTTGGTTTGACTGAAGATTTCTTTAACCTCGATCACAGTACATTACCAAATAGCAATGTCTAAAAATTTGATAATCGTAATAATAAGTTTGAATTTTTCCTGATAGGATGTGAAGAACAGCCGCTCCACAGACTCCATCAGGCTGCTCGCTCTGCTCTCATTGGGCGAGGTGGGACACCATGTGGACCTGAGCAGCCAACCAGAGCTCAAGACAGTCATCCTGGACGCTTTCTCCTCATCCAGTGAAGAGGTAACGCCCGTCTGTCTGACCAGGAAGTGCCTTTTAGAGGCCAAGACTTTCACATTAAAAGCTTTTAGACAGGAGTATAACAAGAGTCCAGATGCTCTATGAGGCTTCACATTGTGTTTAGGGTTTTCCGCTCGTACTGTGTTTCCGTAGAAAATATTGACTTGACTCCATCTTTTTGGGGTGTTTTTTTTTTTTAATGTGGGAGACACAGCAAGCTGCTGAAGTTACGTGCAGATAGATATGAACCCCCCTCTCTCTCTCTCTCTCTCT
>NC_048429.1:846969-848715 GCF_013103735.1 Etheostoma cragini
AATATTTTGTGTATGTCTCTCTCTCTCTCTCTCTCTCTCTGTGTGTGTGTGTGTGTGTGTGTGTGTGTGTGTGTGCGCATTTCTTTGTGTGTGCGCATTTCTTTGTGTGTGTGTGTGTGTGTGCGTGCAGGTTCGTCGTACGCCAGGAGCTCCGTGGTAACGGCGGTAAAGTTTACCATCTCCGATCAACCGCAGCCCATCGACCCGCTGCTGAAGAACTGCATAGGTAAAAATTACCTTTATGGATCTCTTCTTACCAATAAACCACCAATCAGCCATCGAGTAGTTGATGTTCTGATCAACTTAATTGATTAATCACCTCATCATTTCAGTGAGATTCTCTAATTTACACTGAATTATGAACAGAAAATTCAACCTGATTTATGGCAGATTACTTCCATATTTTGCCGGCTTTTAAGAAAGTTTCATCTGAAATAAAAGACACCGCAAACTTTTGTGTGGTTTTTTTTTTTTTTTTAAATATTCATTGAAAATGTTAAATGATTCTGTTAAATTAATATTTAAAAAAATTAAAACTGACAGTCATAAAAATTAGGTTTATTAGATTTTTTTTTAATTTCACCACAAAAACATTAAGGCAGTATTATATATTTCACAAAAAAAAGATGTGATTGATGATTGCCGAAAAACCCTCCAAGGGGCTTAATAAGTGGCAAACTCCGGAGAAACAATAACCTTTAACAATTTAAAAACAATATGGTATTATGTAACAAAAAACAAAAACAAAACAAAAACACATTTAATTTGTATGAAACAACTTAAAATTACATTTAGAGCAAAAACCCAAATGGAAATATTGGCTATGAATTTAAAAAAAAGCGTAGAAAGAAATGGCAAAAGCTGATGGTTGATGGGAAGACAACACAGGGGTTAAAGTGTTAGCTTCGTAGCTAGAAGTTAGAGTTTTTAGGTTTTAGCTTAAAAAAATGATTTAAGCTAACAATCAGTAACCCAAAATGTCAATCTCCTAACTCACTGATCAGTTCATTAGTTTCAGCTCTCCGGTGACCAGTAACTGTTTGAGTATCTAAAGAGAACAACTTTATTCAGTGTGCAGCTGCACCTTTTTATGAGACGAGAGCTCGCTGATTTTCTTTATTTTTTAGGTGATTTCCTGAAGACGCTGGAGGACCCGGACCTGAACGTGCGGCGCGTTGCCTTGGTAACGTTTAACTCTGCCGCCCACAACAAGCCCAGTCTGATCCGAGAGCTGCTGGACTCCGTTTTACCACAACTCTACAACGAGACCAAAGTCAGGAAGGAGCTGATCAGAGAGGTGAGAACACGTGTATGAGGGTGTTTGTGTGTGAGGGTGTCTGGGTGGGGGTGTCTGGGTGGGGGTGTCTGTGTCTAAATGGGGGTGGGGGTGTCTGGGTGGGGGTGGGGGTGTCTGGATTTGGGTGGGGGTGCCTGGATGTGGGTGTCTGGGTGTGTCTTTGTCTCGCGGCGTGTTCCCGTCAACACGCACTGACATGCTCAATTGCTCTCTGACTCTGCAGAAGGTAGCACACTCACACACATATTCACTCACTTTCTCTCACACACACTTACACACACACACACACACACACACAGGAGTGGGAGAGACCCTGGTTTTATGTAATGTAGCGCTAACATGCGTGCGGTGCTGTGTGGCGTTTTGTTTTGTTTATATAGACCTTAGTGGTCCCTAATACTGGATCTGAAGTCTCTTTATATAGACCTTAGTGGTCCCCTAATACTGGA
>NC_048429.1:849080-852322 GCF_013103735.1 Etheostoma cragini
AGACCTTAGTGGTCCCTAATACTGTATCTGAAGTCTCTTTATATAGACCTTAGTGGTCCCTAATACTGTATCTTGAGTTAAATTCTCTGGGCGGGCAAAGCAGAGAAAGGGGAGCTAACCTTGCCCCTTATGACCTCATAAGATTCCAGATCGGCCCATCTGAGCTTTCATTTTCTCAAAGGCAGAACAGGATACCCAGGGCTCGGTTTACACCTATCACCATTTCTGGTCACTGGGGGGGCCACAGGCAGGCTCGGGGGGCTCATTTTAATGTTAATAAACCTCATAAAGTGACATTTTCATGTCATAGGACCTTTTTTAAAGATTCAAATGCATTTAAAATGTGAACATAGGCGACTGTTTGAGAGCGATAAAGGTTGCTGTTCATTTTCATACAGTTATTAACATTTGTTAATTTATAAGTTAATTAAGTTTGGGTTATACTTTGTGAAGGGTCATGGACATTTTGGGTATGGATTAGAGGATGGATACCCGACCCGAGCCCGATGGGCCCCGACGGGTCGGGCCGGGTTCGGACAGATTTTTAGAAAGGATGCTCGGGTTCGGGTCGGGCTCGGTCACATCAGCGCGATTAGGCATTGAACATTTTGAATTTAAAACAGCTTATTATGGAGGTAATGGCGCTTGTTGCCCCGTGTGCATTGATTTCCGAATGCCTTCCTACACTTGCTTAATAAAGGCTTTCCACACAAACAAACGTACATGTGTCATTAGTATGAGAAACAAATGCGAGTTTAACTGTGTCGGGCTCGGGCCGGGCTCGGACAGAAACATCTTAATGCCTGTCGGGCTCGGGTCTGGTTCGGTTGGTCGGGTTCGGTTACTGCTCTGTCCGACGCGGGCCGGGCTCGGACAGAAAAATCCGGCCCGATCCGAACTCTAGTATGGATCCTTAAAGTTTGGAAATGTCCATGAAAAAAAAAATATAAATATATATTTCTATGATTTGGAGGAGCCAATCAGCTGATGTTTGACCGTGTGTGTTTAGGTGGAGATGGGTCCGTTCAAACACACGGTGGACGATGGTCTGGACCTGAGGAAGGCTGCGTTCGAGTGCATGTACACTCTGCTGGACAGCTGCCTGGACCGGCTCGACATCTTCACCTTCCTCAACCACGTGGAGGACGGCCTCAAGGACCACTACGACATCAAGGTCCGGGGTCCAGGGTGTATCGTTACTGCCATAACAATAACAATAACAACAATAACAATAACAACAACAACAACAATTACTGTTGGGTTTTTAACCCATTGAATGCTGGATGACGAGTATTAGCCGCTTCGGGGCTCCTATCAGAGAGCACCAGTCACCAGATGGAGTTCAACTTTTTAACTGGTGGAGCGTAGACAGGCAGTCACAAGCTGTACATCGTTGCTTGTATGAATGAACAAATGAATGAATGATTGAATGAATGTAGTTTCTTAACATCACAGCTGATATGCCTCTAGTAGCATAGGGTGATATTAATCTAATCAAACTAAAATACTGAAAGAAGACGTACAACTATCACAATGTGCAAATAAAATAAATGTCCTATCTTGCACAGCGCCAAAAACGAGTCACACACACTAGCTAGCAACATCGATGGTGTGCAGTGGAAGAATAGCAAGCTAGCAAAACACAGATAAGCTAACTGCTTCATATCACAGGGTAAACACGGTTAACATTAGCATAACATAACGGGATAGCTTAACCTGCTGTTACAATAGCTAGATATAAGTACCATCTCACATCGTCTCTGACTTCAGTACAGGCGACTGCCGTAGTAATATAACAGTGTCGTGTCGATTTATGGTGTAATTTGCGTAACTAACGTACGCAATGAACGTAGCTGTAGCTAACGTAACTTTAACTACACAGTCTCTGTAGCATGAGGAATTCATGAAACAACAACAATAACAAAAGGGATTTGGTAAGGCGGGTTCTCAGAAATGTAGACGTTGAAAACAATGCTGGTGAAACTCCACAAGTCAATAGAATAAATTCCACTAGTGCCGGCCAATATATCGATATTATATCGATGTATTAGACTAGATATCGTCTTACAATTTGTGTTGTGTTGTCATGGTTCCATGGTCAGTGTTGCCAGATCTCGTGAGACAACTACGCAACCAGGCCTGTGAAAACTAGCCCATAACAAGCGACCTTTTTCTATGGAGCCCCCCTAATATCCTGGTAGAGACAAATCCATAAACTGTGTGCACGGTTTAACAATCCGTGGGGACAGATTGTCAATTTCCATCCATGAGGACAGATTGGGAAACTGTCCCCACGGTGGAGTTTATTTATGATCTCCTCCTGAGCTTCAGGACAATGACCACAAGAGGGAGTTAAACCACCTTTCAACATTATTTAGCATTATTAAACTGATGGGATGTCAAATATAAACACTTTTTCACAGTGATTTTGAGTTGTTCCCCACGACGGGTTGAATCCATTCTTTTACTCCTTTCTCTTTCTCCCAGTCTTTGTTATATTTCTTCCCGTATTTCACCCCCTTCATCCCCGGCATTTATTCCTCCAAAAACTCTCCTCCAGGCCAGTCACCAGCACTTTCTTAACCAGAAAAACATCAGACTGCCCTGCTCTGCCTCTGATTGGCTAGTACGCGTTGCCATCTAGGTCAGAGCCAATTAGAAGCAGGAAGTGGGCGGGACATAACGCTGCTGTCTCCTGTGTGTGAGGGGAAAGGGGCGGGACCGTGGAACAAACGCCTATGTTTAAATAAAATATAGAAAATATCTGCTTGACAACTTGTATGGAGCTGGGAACAAGCCCAAATAAGAAACTACACTTTAGTAACAAGCCCAAAACGAGGCGACTACCAATATTTGTAAGCAACTTTACAGAAAAACAAACCCAAAGTTGCTAATAAGAAGCGGACTTGGCATCACTGGTTCTTGTGTGCAATAAACATTACACACACACACACAATTGCAGTTTCATGTAGAGATAGTTTCTGTTTTTATGTCTCGTCCGGTTTCTGCTGGTGACTCTTGTTGTTGTTTCTGCTGGTGACTGATGTTGTTGTTGTTTCTGCTGGTGACTGATGTTGTTGTTGTTTCTGCTGGTGACTGATGTTGTTGTTTCTGCTGGTGACTGATGTTGTTGTTGTTTCTGCTGGTGACTGATGTTGTTGTTGTTGTTGTTGATGTTTCTGCTGGTGACTGATGTTGTTGATGTTTCTGCTGGTGACTGTTGTTGTTGTTGTTGTTGTTTC
>NC_048429.1:852422-854483 GCF_013103735.1 Etheostoma cragini
ACACACACACACACACACACACACACACACACACACTCGTAGTGAAACACCCTCTCTTACTAGTCGATCGTTCCATGATGCATTGCACTGAAATCAGCTGTTGGAAAAGAAAGAAAGAGACCCACGTACGGCGGACACACGGACAAAAAGGACAAAAACAAAAGTTACAAAAAAAAAAAAAAAAAAATATCCTGATAAATAAGTTCCATTTGAGGCTTGGAAACTCCTCCCACTTCCTGTTTGTTTTTCTAGCGAGGTCACCTGATTGGCTGATCTCCCTGTTCATCATCATCATCATCCTTCTATTTTTTTTCTTTTCGTTATTCCTGAAGGTTCCACAGGTAACGTGCTGTAACCTGATTGGCCGCTGCTGAGTGACTGACAGTTGGCGTGTTACCAAAACTGACCAATGGGAAAACGGCCTTTATTGCCTAAGGCTACGCTGACCAATGGGAGAAGGGCTCGCTCTGTTTTTTTTTGGGAATGATGTAGGCAACCAATAGGATGCTTGGGTGACGATGACGGGTGGGCGGGGTTTTACTGTTTGTGGACCAATCAGCTTCTTTTGTTTGCCCTGATTCAATAGACGCGCCTCTCGCTCCTATCAGCACCCTGAAGGGAGGAGGGGAGATTATTGGACCGGGTCCAACCTGACTAGACCGGGTCCAGCCTGACTAGACCGGGTCCAGCCTGACTAGACCGGGTCCAACCTGACTAGACCGGGTCCAGCCTGACTAGACCGGGTCCAGCCTGACCAGACCGGATCGGACCAGAACACAAAGTAACAGTACTCTGATTGTTGTTGTTCCCGTCACAGTCTGCCCTGGCCGCCCCGAAAAACCGGTCCCAGCCGGTTTAAGTCTGGTTTGATCTGGTAAAACCAGATCTGGTCTGGTGTACCCTGGTTCAGTTCGGCCTGGTCAGGACAATCCACTGTTGTTTATCGCCCGAGAAAAATAAAAAAAGGTCCATTTCTGCCTGCCTTCATATTACTTCCTGTCTTATTTCTTCTTCTGTCCATACTGGGGGGGGGGGGGGTCAACATTGTGATTTTAAATCAAAAAATCTTCAGAATAAGTCTTTTATTTCGAGTGTTCAGATCTAAGACTTGAGAAGTATTTATTTCTCTCGCCGTCCCGTCCACCGCTCGGCTAGTAGCATGGTAGCATGCAGCTAAAGACACGGGGTAACGTTAGCTTAGCGGTAGCCTGCAGCGGCTCTCTTCCAGGCGCCACGGCCGCCGGCGGAGTAACGGCAGAACCGGAAGAACCCGAAGTCCCCGGTGCGGCTGCATTGATCCTTCCCCGTGACTGAGATATGGAAACAAAACAACGAAGAAGGTAAAGGGGGGAGAACCTTCCTCTCCGCAAACGTCTTCGGCTTCTGACCCGGTTGCAGTTCCACGCCGGTTCCACTAGAGGGCGCCCACAGGTGAGTGCAGAATGAATGGAGGTCTATGGAGCTCAACATGCACATTTCTCAGGATAATATTTAATGTCTAGTGACTTAAAGGTTGCATTTGAAAGGGGAGGTTAAGTAAATGCACTCTGCTGGGAGTTGGATTGTTTTTGAAGTTGTTTTTTCTTTTTTTTTTTAAAAAGGCTTTTTAAATGTCGTTGACGTCGTGCACACGGTGCGGCCGGAGGTCCTGCTTCACGGCGAGGTCCGGGTCACTCTGTTTTCTCGAGGCGTCGACTACGCACATTGACGTAAACCACTGGTTCCCACACATTTTCAGCTCAAGGCCCTAAAAGAGAAATTTGGTGTCTCCCTGGGACCCGAAATTTACAAAAATACACCATGAATCATTGTAACATCTACATGTTTAAACTGTGGACACAAGACGGAACAAACCATGAATTTAAATGTACATGAAGTATATTTATTCCCTTATAAAAGTAAACAAAAACGGAAAAGGTCTCTATTGTCCTTCCTGTGTCTCCGTCCCCTCCCATCGTCCCTCTGATGGGACACTGTGTCTCCGTCCCCTCCCATCGTCCCTCTGATGGGACACTGTGTCTCTGTCCCCTCCCATCGTCCCTCTGATGGGACACTGTGTCT
>NC_048429.1:854583-856262 GCF_013103735.1 Etheostoma cragini
ATGGGACACTGTGTCTCGGTCCCCTCACATCGTCCCTCTGATGGGACACTGTGTCTCGGTCCCCTCACATCGTCCCTCAGTACCGACACCAACATTTAAAAAATAATGCTGAATGGAATTTAATGAGATGCATGTGGCTGGTTGAAGATCTAGTCTAGGTTCGGTTTTTGTGCTGTGCCCTTCTGAGGTCATGCTGAGGTAATTCTAAGGTCATGCTGAGGTCATTCTAAGGTCACGCTGAGGTCACTCTGAGGTCATACTGAGGTCATTCTAAGGTCATGCTGAGGTCATTCTAAGGTCATGCTGAGGTCACTCTGAGGTCACGCTGAGGTCACTCTGAGGTCATGCTGAGCATTTAGTCTGTTCTCTACAATTGGCAACCCAATAAAACGGGTCTGGGACCCTAAGTTTGGGAAACATTGACCCAAACTATCACTACTATGACATTAATGCAATTGATCGCGATTAAATATTTTAATAATTTGACAGCATTAAATAAAAAGAAACCCAAAAATAACATCAACAGACTGTTAGAATTGATAAAGAAATGCCATTAATTGGGATTAAATAGTTTTATGGTTGGACAGCACTAAGCAGAAAGAGCCTGATTGGTCGCTTCGGTGCGGCAGAAACTCGTTAGGGAGGCAAACGAAGCAAGTGACGCTCTTTCTTTATCTGGTCTCCTAGCAACAGAGGCCGAATGACGGGACCGTCGGTCGAGACCACCTAGGTCAGGACCACCTAGGCCAGGACCAGCACCAGGACCAGTCGAGACCACCTAGGTCAGGACCAGCACCAGGACCAGCACTAGGACCAGTCGAGACCGAGTCCAGGACAGTGTGTCTGAATCAAAGGAAATGAACACGCAGATACACGGCGTGTGATTGGTTATCGGTGGCCACGGTTTACCTTCCCCTCCAATATTACTTTAAAGATATGTGTGTGTGTGTGTGTGTGTGTGTGTGTGTGTGTGTGTGTGTGTGTGTGTATACATACATGTGTATACTGTATGTATTCATACATACATGTATGAATTCACGTGTGTGTGTATATACAGTGTCTATCCCGAATGCAAATATTAATCACATTAATGCAACACACACTAATGCAACACACACTAGTATTAATGCAACACACACACTAATGCAACACACACACTAATGCAACACACACTAGTATTAATGCAACACACACACTAGTGCAACACACTAGTATTAATGCAACACACACTAATGCAACACACACACTAATGCAACACACACTAGTATTAATGCAACACACACACTAGTGCAACACACACACTAGTGCAACACACACACTAGTGCAACACACACACATTAATGCAACACACACACATTAATGCAACACACACACTAGTGCAACACACACTAATTCAACACACACACTAGTGCAACACACACACATTAATGCAACACACACTAGTATTAATGCAACACACACACTAATGCAACACACACTAGTATTAATGCAACACACAGCTGTTTATCTACGTAAGGAACACACACTCATACTGTGTGTGTGTGTGTGTGTGTGTGTGTGAGAGAAAGGGAAGCAGGTGGGGTGGGGTGCAAATCTATTTTTGGTGACTCCTTCCTGTTTGGGTGTGGCTTTACCACCCGTATCTCTGACTAGTAAACTGTGTGTGTGTGTGTGTGTGT
>NC_048429.1:856362-858061 GCF_013103735.1 Etheostoma cragini
ACCCTTCTGCACACCTGGACCCACCTGGACCCTTCTGCACACCTGGACCCACCTGGACCCTCCTGCACACCTGGACCCTCCTGCACACCTGGACCCTCCTGGACCCTTCTGCACACCTGGACCCTTTTGCACACCTGGACCCTTTTGCACACCTGGACCCTCTGATATCAGCGGTACAGCGAGTTCAAAGGCTCGTAGATTAGCAAACCATCGTCGTAGCAACGAGATGACAACTCCCCTAAAACGGTCCCTGAAGGCAGCAAACAGAAAGAAAACCCGGTAAATATAAAAATATAAAGTACACGGGTCGGACCGGAACCACAGATCTGCCCCGGCAATATGGGCCGATACCACCCGTCCTGGGCTCCTCTGACCATGTACAGTACTACTAGTACTAGTACTACTACTACTATTACTACTAGTACTACTACTACTACTACTATTATTACTATTGACACCCTTTAATGAGTAGGCAAGAATCAATGAGAGTTTACACATAAAATAATTTTAAAAAGTACCATTTATTGAGATATATATATGTGTAAAGTATATATACAGTATGTGTGTATACTGTATATATGTACAGTATGTGTGTATTTCTTACACTCACTCACACACACACACATGCATTTACTATATACACACACACAGACACACACACATTTACTGTATATATACACACACACACACATTTACTATATATATACACACACACACATTCATTAAATACACACAAACACATTATATACACACAGACACACACACGCACACATTCATTAAATACACACACACACACATATACACACAGACACACATTGTATACATACAGACACACACACACACATTCATTATATACACACACACACACATTGTATACATACAGACACACACACACACATTCATTATATATACACACACACACACATTCTTTAAATACATACACACACACACATTATATACACACACACACACACACACACACATTCATTCATTAAATACACACACACACACATTAGTGTACTTTGAGTAGCATCATTAGTGTTTCTACTCTGCAGGAAGCGGAGCAGCTGAGCGCGAGGCTGAAACGTCACAAGAAACAAGGACGTAGAGCCAAAATGTGACGAAGTTGGAGCGAAACCGGATGCAGAGTGTGGACCGCCTACAAAATAAAATCATAACATTGACGAATAAATTGTCAAACTATAAAGCGACAGTGGAGCATCTAGAAGTCAGCTTGGTTATATGTTATGTTTCTGACTGAAGCATTTTAAAGTTCCTAAAAATTGGTGTGAACCGGACAACGCCATTAGCCTGGAGGGGCTAGCTATTTTCCGCGCCGACAGGAACAAAGAACTCAGCGGTAAGAGCCGAGGAGGCGGACTCTGTGTTTACATCAACAGCAACTGGTGTAAAAATGCTAGAACAGTCGCAAGTTTTTGCTCTCCGGACATAGAGCTTCTGACTGTTAGCTGCAGACCCTTTCACCTGCCCAGAGAGTTCACTGTTGTTACCATCACAGCGGTCTATGTGCCCCCCAGTGCTGATACAAAGGAGGCTATGAGTGTTCTCTATCGGACTGTCTCTGAGTTGCAATCTGCACACACAGAGGGTGTTTTCATTGTTGCTGGGGATTTCAATCAGGCAAATATGAAAACTGTTCTCCCTCATTTCTACCAACACGTGGATTTTGCTACTCGGG
>NC_048429.1:858161-859760 GCF_013103735.1 Etheostoma cragini
GCGTTGCATAGTCTGTCCACCAGAGGACGCTCTACAGCGTCCCTGTTAGTGATGGTGTTGCATAGTCTGTCCACCAGACTATTTTATCTAAAACAGATTCTGATTCGGTCGCTGTAGCTGTTCACATGAGATATGAATATGAATTAGCCCGTTAGCTTAGCTTTTTTCCAAGATAATGTGAAGATATTTGTTTGTTTTTCTGTTATTCTTGAATTTTTCCACAAGATTTGTTTATGCGAGACCGGAAGATGTCTGTTAAATATTCTTCTTGTAATCCCATACGGGACGGGCCACATGACACTGATATTAAATAAAACTCTATCAATTAAATATAATAATAATAATATCATGAAGTCGACAGAACGGGTTAGGATGTGTTCGTGCGTTTAAAATCTCTCTATCTATCTGGACTAGTTCCCCGATGCTGAGGATGCATTGAAGCCAGTAGGTGGAGTCTGAGATGTCCAGGTGTCATTGAACGCATCACCAGAGGTGGATTTCAGCGCCTGGAGGTCTGAGTTTGATGCAACAAGTCCGGGCAGGTTCAGGGACTCGTAGGAAGTCCCCGACCGAGGCCGATGCAGGGAACATTAATCAGGACAGAATAAGAGACGTCCTTGTCCCCGAGGGGGATTTTGTCTTGTGCATAGTGCTACAATCTATCTACAAAAACACACACACACACACACACACACACAGGCAACAGAAAACCAAAGGAAAATCAACATAGAGATCATAAGATCAACGAAGCGTCTCAGGACATAAAGGAAGGACAATAGACTGTGTGTTATAAATGAACATTAACCGTCTATGGGAAGGACACTTTAGACCATGCAGACAATAGGAAATCTCCAAAAATGTCTGTGCAATTAGAGTGCAAAGTGCAAAAAGTGCCGTTTTATTTATTGCAATCTTGCTCTGTTGTGCAGATTTACTGAGTTCAGCGGCTTGATGGACGTCGGGACACACGATGACGTTATTTACATGTCGGCACGCGGACTCTTCCTGATGGCAGGAGTTCAAATTTAGGTAAAAGAGGGTGGAGAGTTCTCTACCAGCGTGCTCGGGTGTGCATGGGCTTGTTCTCCTCGTTCCTCCTGCTGTTGACGTCTCGTATGGACGTCTCTACCTGACGGAGCGTGTCCACTGGCTGCTTACCAGTCAGTGTCCATGTGAGCATTCGGGCAATGCATTCTGGGAGCGTCGCAGGCGAGTTTCGAGTAACTGGGCGTCGAGCTGCCTGCTTCTCATTTACATAAAGCTGGATTATGCAAATGAGGGCGTCCGGCTGGACTCTCCCCAAAAACTCACGAAATTCTTTGAAACCGACTGTTGTCGATTCAGCAATGGCAGCTTATTTCTCACGTTAAAGTCTTTCAGAAACACATTTCAGTCGATGGATGGAGGAGAGTGGAGTGAGGATGGAGAAGCTAGGATAGAGGATGGAGGAGCCACGAACAAGGGTGGAGGAGTGAGGATGGAATAGGGTGATATGCTCGCCCCACGTCCATGTGCTGAAATGCGTAGAGCGTCCTCTGGTGGACAGACTATGCAACGCCATCACTAACAGGGACGTTGTAGAGCGTCCTCTGGTGGACA
>NC_048429.1:859860-860948 GCF_013103735.1 Etheostoma cragini
CTAATTTCTGTTTTTCTAACTCAAACATTAGGTATAATTTCCTATAAATGAGGTTTATTGACCATAAATTCCAAAAATTACTGTAAAACTAAAGTTAATAAGTTAGTGTTAATTAGCATTAAATGTCAAAAAAAGTGACAAACATTGAAAAAAGGGACAAAAACGTAAGAAAAAGTTAAAAACATCGATAAAAAGTGTCAATAAAACGGTTTATTTTAAATGTGGACGGGAAGACAACACGAGGGCTAACAGAGTACTGACCTTTCAAAGTAAAAGCATAGAGACAGAGCGCATTTAAATCCCGAATACAGAAAAATGCCTAAAAGCTGCGATGTGGTGTGATGCTCTACTAACAATATACGTAACCCAAAAATTAAGTTTTTTTATAAACTGTCGACCGGAAAAACAGAGCTTTTATGAAGACAGACGTGAGGAATCATCAGAATGGGGAGACTGAGGGATTCTGACACTAAGCTAACGTTATGGCCGATGTTACGTGTGTTAGCTTAGCTACAGATTACACAGTTAGCCTAAAAGTGACATTTTGATGTTTGACTTAATAATAACAAAATGCTCGCTGACTAGTTCAAGTCCACTGCTAGTCAATCAATTAAATAGATGATTGGAAGACATTTGATCAACAACATTTAATCCATTAATTAGTCATTATATATAATATTATGAGTCATTTATCACCAGAAGGGCCAAATATTCCATACTCAATGTGAGGATATGCTCATAATGAGGACATGTTTGTAATGTGTGTGTGTGTGTGTGTGTGTGTGTGTGTGTTTGTCGTACGTCCTCGGTGTCCTTCACTCTGAGGATCTGCTCTCGGAGGTCCTGAAGGTCGTTGAAGGTCGACTGAGCCGTGATGGAGTAAACCAGAGCGAAGCCCTGACCGTTCTTCATGTACAGGTCTCGCATCGCCGTGAACTGCTCCTGCAGACAGACAGACAGGTCAGGGGGACAGACAGGTAGTCAGGGAGACAGACGGGGGGTCAGGGAGACAGACGGGTGGTTGGGAAGACAGACAGACAGGTCAGTGAGACAGACGGGGGGGTCAGGGAGACAGACGTGGGGTCAGG
>NC_048429.1:861048-875414 GCF_013103735.1 Etheostoma cragini
CCGTGTGTGTGTGTGTGTGTGTGTGTACTGTACCGTGTGTGTGTGGAACAATGGTACTTGGTGATGATGTTCCAGGTGTTTCCGGAGGCGGGGCTTGGCGGGCGGGGCCAGACCCTGGAAGCTGCGCAGATACTCCGTTTCCATGGGAACGGGGTGTTTCTTAAAGGGGGGCACAGATCTGCTGCTGGAGTGGAGCACCTGCCGGCAGGGTCAAAGGTCAAAGGTTACTGGGTCCCCAGGTGTGGCTCACCTGGTTGAGCGTGCGCCCCCATGTACTAATGCCCCGTCCCTACCGCAGCGGCCCGGGGTTCGGTTCCCACCGAGTGTTTTGTGTGCAGAAACTTTAACTTGTAGTGGAGTAACTAAAGTAACTAGTAACTAAAGTAACTAGTAACTAAAGTAACTAGAACAAAAGCTCTAACATATGAATGTAGTAGAGTAACTAAAGTAACTAGTAACTAAAGTAACTAAAGTAACTAGAACAAAAGCTGTAACATATGAATGTAGTGGAGTAACTAAAGTAACTAGTAACTTGAGTAACTAGTAACTGAAGCTGTAAAAGATGAATGTAGTGGAGTAACTAAAGTAACTAGTAACTAAAGTAACTAGTAACTGAAGCTGTAACAGATGAATGTAGTGGAGTAACTAAAGTAACTAGTAACTAAAGTAACTAGTAACTGAAGCTGTAAAAGATGAATGTAGTGGAGTAACTAAAGTAACTAGTAACTAAAGTAACTAGTAACTAAAGCTGTAATAGATGAATGTCGTTGAGTAACTAAAGTAACTAGTAACTAAAGTAACTAGTAACTAAAGCTGTAACATGAATGTGGTGGAGTAACTAAAGTAACTAGTAACTAAAGCTGTAACAGATGAATGTAGTGGAGTAACTAAAGTAACTAAAGTAACTAGTAACTAAAGTAACTAAAGTAACTAGTAACTAAAGCTGTAACAGATGAAAGTAGTGGAGTAACTAAAGTAACTAGTAACTAAAGCTGTAACAGATGAAAGTAGTGGAGTAACTAAAGTTACTAAAGTAACTAGTAACTAAAGCTGTATCAGATAAAAGTAGTGGAGTAACTAAAGTAACTAAAGTAACTAGTAACTAAAGCTGTAACAGATGAATGTAGTGGAGTAACTAAAGTAACTAGTAACTAAAGCTGTAACAGATGAATGTAGTGGAGTAACTAAAGTAACTAGTAACTAAAGCTGTAACAGATGAATGTAGTGGAGTAACTAAAGTAACTAAAGTAACTAAAGCTACAAAAGATGAATGTAGTGGAGTAACTAAAGTAACTAGTAACTAAAGCTGTAAAAGATGAATTTAGTGGAGTAAAAACTCCAATATTTGTCTCTTAAAGGGTAAAAGTAGAAAGTAACATGAAAAGAAAAGACTCGAGTAAAGTAAAAGTACCTCAGTAGCTCTGCGTGTGTACTACAGTACAGTACTGGAGTATATGTACTTAGTTACATTCCACCACTGGTTGAATGACATTTTATCAAAAGTCAGTTAAATACTAGTTTATATGTTCACACTGTGGACAAATACACATTAAACACAGTGCAGAGCTTTTCATTTTAGAACAGATATATTTCAGACTTGTGATTCTTGACTTTTTGCTTTTCTTCTACTTCTTAATTTGACAATTATTCACCAAACTACGAAGGAAAACTCCAAATATGTGAAAATATGTGACCATAAACCTGATTCTGATTTAAGGAAATCAAAGAGCAATGAAGTGACTTATTAAATGACTTATGCCACCACATCTAAATCTCTTCAATAGAAGAGAACCAGTTATGTCATCTAAACAACTAGTGAACACATTCAGTGACGTTAGTCCTCAGTTAAGAGAAACCAGCAGCAAAACTACCTCTGCCGCCCCCTTGTGGCACACAGCAGTACTACTACTGCTATTGCAGACATACATTACACAGGAATGCTTTTTCTAAAGATTATTTTTTGTTTATTTTTTCCCTTAATTAGTTAGTGGATAGACAATGGTCGGATGTGAACGTGGGAGAGAGACGGGGGACATGCAGCAAAAGGGCCGCAGGTGGGATTCGAACCCCCGGCCCCTGCAGGACTCGTGGGGGCAAGTCCTCTTAGGCACGTAGTTTTAAGCAGTATTTGCTGTCCCAGCTGGTACAAAGTTTGAGTGTAAGATGTATTAATGTAATGTAGCCGGCATCTTGTGCAGAATATGGCACCCTGCAGTAGGGGTGGGGTAAAAAAAAATCTGTATCTGTATCGATACACAGACGCCAAGTATGGATCTGTTATTATATATTATATATTATATATGTGTTGGTCAGTTTGTCCCGTTTTGCAGTAATAACATTGAAGCTAGATGAACAAAACTGAGAAATGTTTCTTTTTAGATGAAACAGATGTTGATAAGTTTCCTTTTGGGGACGTCGTTCAAAATCGGGAAAAATTAGAAGTTAGAAAAAAGACTATAAATCCCAGAATATTGCAATATATTTAAAATTGTAATAATACCGTATCGTGGCGTTAGTATCGTGATGAAATCGTATCGGGAGGTGTCTGGTGAGTCCCCCCCCCCACCCCCACTCTGCAGCAGTAGTAGAACCATGTTTTATAATATTCTTAAATTTTAACTTCTGCACTATTGTGCGTTTATGTTTTAAATTATCATTTTTACTTCTTTTTATACACATTTTCTAGTAGCTTTGTTGGAGGAAACCTGAGAAATATAATTTAATTACCAAAGAAATCTGCTTAGCGCCCCCTTTAATATCATCAGCCCGTGTTATTGGTTATTTGTGACCAGGTGGTGTAATAAAAGGTGTGGCAGTATTTGGGCGGATCAGAAGGCGGTGTGTACCTGTTCTGCGTACAGTAGGGGTGAATTAGCAGGTGCAGGCTTCTTCCAGCTGAACTGTCTGCGATACTCTGACCTATGACTTCCTGACCTTTGACCTCCGGTCCTTAGCCCCGCCCTCCACCGCAGAGCGTGCTGAACCTGCCACACAAATCAAGGTACTGACTTTAAATTTAGTTTCATATTTTTTACTATCATCATCTGCCCGAGATCTTCCTCCTCGTCAGTGTTTTGGTTTATTTAGTGTCATTTCAGAAATGTTATTAGTAGCTCATCACGTGACTACATTTCGGCTCACCTCATTGGCCGAGGGCTGACGTGCATCAGGCGCTGCTGTAAATGGTCGGCTCAGCTGTGGTTGGCTATCGTGCTTGGAGGGGCGGGGCTTCGCTGAGGAGACAGAAAAACACGTAAAAGCCCAGAATCAAGTGTCTAAAGATGGAGGGTGGCTTGTGCGTTTTATACATCGTCAAACCTAAACAAATTCACCGAAAGGAGAGTTAAGATGTAAGAAGAAAGCAGAGTTATTCTATGTCAGTGTTTCCCGAGGTTTGTGGAAGACTTGGGGATATACGTCTGGGGGTGGGGGGGTTGTTTTAGGGGCTCTCCCTTAAGAAAACGTGAGAATTTTAAATAAACAATATGCAATTTCACATCATTTTTGGACTGTTATTATTACCATATGTGCGTTTAAAACATTGTAAAAGCTAAGAGCAGGTAATGAATAAATAAAGAAATACCACTCAAACACTTTAAAGACAAAACAATTAGGGACCAAATCAAAACAAATCATTAGATCTGACAAAAGTAATTCAGTAAGTTTTGATGCTCACACTGATTTTTATTGATTTACATTTATTCAGTTTAGGTGGTGCTCCCCCAAAGCAGCTTGGGTGGTGCGCCTGCGCCTCGTGATGGTAGAGAAAACCCTGGTTGTGTATTTACCAAATGTGACCACAGCTCCTGGTTCTCCTGATGGTTCTGGGTCTGCAGCAGGTCGTGGTCCTGCTGGGGGTTCTGGGTCTACGGGAGATCCAGGGTCAGCCCGTGCTTCAGGGGTTGTTGGAGGATTTGGCTTCATGGAAGACTCCTTCCTGGGGGCAGAGCGCCTCCTAGAGGCTGATATTGAAGAAGGAAGACATTAAGACGTCAACACTTATTTATGCTCACTTTAAAAGGAAATAATCCCTAATGTTTGAGTTAGAAAATCTGAAATTAGGAATTATTGAGACTAAAATGAAAGGAATGGATGTTGATGATAATCACAGACTGGAATATGTCAACTTTTACTCAATACTATTTCAAAAACACTTCCATTTGGTTTACAATGCTATAAAATTGAATAAGACGCCCCAAAATGAATGAAAGTAGAGATTTGTACTTGGCAAAGAGCGTTGGGTGGAATCAATCATGTTATTTTGGGAAATTAAAAAGAACATTGATATAGGACAACATGAGGACAACATGGGGACAACATGAGGACAACATGGGGACAACATGAGGACAACATGAGGGCAACATGAGGGCAACATGAGGACAACATGGGGACAACATGAGGACAACATGAGGACAACATGGGGGCAACATGAGGACAACATGAGGGCAACATGAGGACAACATGGGGACAACATAAGGACAACATGAGGGCAACATGAGGACAACATGGGGGCAACATGAGGACAACATGAAGACAACATGAGGACAACATAGGGACAACATAAGGACAACATGAGGACAACATGGGGACAACATGGGGACAACATGGGGACAACATGAGGACAACATAGGGACAACATAAGGACAACATAAGGACAACATAAGGACAACATGGGGACAACATGGGGACAACATGGGGACAACATGGGGACAACATGAGGGCAACATGGGGACTGGGTGTGTATTAAAAAAAATCAACACTTTTGTTGACGCTTTTTATCGATGTTTTTAACATATTTTGACGTTTAACACTACGTAACACCAACTAATTAACTTTAGTTTTACAGTTATTTTTGAAATTTATGGTCAATAAACCTCATTTATAGGAAATTATACCTAATGTTTGAGTTAGAAAAGCACAAATTAGGAATTATTGAGACTAAAATTAAAGGAATGGATGTTGATGATAATCACAGACTGGAATATGTCAACTTTTACTCAATACTATTTCAAAAACACTTTTTTCTCCAAATGCTAAAACTTTACAATTCAATATTGATTTTTCGGGGTCACGATTCCATTTAAAATCTATTTTTAATTCAAAAAACGATTCTTAATTGAAAAAACGAGTACGTACATGTACCGGTAGTTACTTTTCCGATGGGATTGTATAATTTCCATTAAAAAACGAAAAAATAAAATAGATTTGGGGAATTATATTAATTGATTTTGAATCGATGAATGAGAATCAATTTTTTTGCACACCCCCTAGTATTTATTGCCTGACTTTATGGAAATGGTTCTTCTGTTTACTTTGTCTTTTTACCTGCCTACTTTTTTGACATGTACATATTCTGTTTGTTATTTATTTGTTTCTCATATTGCTTGTTTTATTATTTGTATTTTTTGGAATTATCATATTTCTCCATTGTATAAAAGGAGGACTCTGAATAATCCCTTTAGGCTTCTTCCCTCTCCTGTAATGATTTTTTTTTTAATCTGTTGAATGTACTTTATATATATATTTATGCAAATGAACTAAGCTGTAAGCTTGTTAATGTCTTAAGATCACACACTACAGATAAACACGCTTTAATAACTTTACTGTGTTCTTACCTACAGTCTACGGTTGTACCTCTAACGTCTTTCTGAGACTATGGTGAGATTGTTATGGAGGCTTCCTACCAGCAGGGGGGGCTGTTGAGTGCTGTGGGTCTGGAGGACAGAGCAGAGACCCGCGGGACTGAGCGAGACCGCCGGGACCGGACCTCTTCCGACGCTGGAGACCGGGTTCTCTGCTGACACCTGAGAGACAGACACGTCCAAGAGACGAGCTGTGATTTCAGACTTTTTAGGACGGTGATGATCAACTGCCCCCGCCGCCTCTGGCCAATCAGAGCTCGTTTCAGGGTTCTTACCCATCTGGTCCGAGCGCAGGCCGGCCAATGGAGCGCAGCGCTGAGGAGACACACTCCTGGACCGGGGGACCCGGTAGCTCTTCCGGTATTCACTCTGACTCTGAAACAAACGCACAAACAGAGAAATATTGTTGTGTTTTGGTGGCTGTTTAAAAATGTGGTTAGAAGTGGAGTTCCGAACGTTTCCAGAGATCCCAAATATGTAGTTTATGTTAATCATGTGACACAAAAGACATCTGGAATAATTCCTTTTGATGACCTAGTGCAGCTATAAACTGAAATAGAAAGAAATAATCTTGTTCATATGAATATTTCATCATTTGTGAATAGCAAAAAAAGATCTGTGCATCATGAGCATGAATGAATTATTATAAGTTAGCAAGAATCAATGAACAAGCAATTAATATAATTTAAAGTTTTTTTTTTTTTTTATGGATATCCATCCGGTATCAGGTCTCGGGGGCAGCAGCTCCAGCAGGGGACCCCAAACTTCCCTTTCCCGAGCCACATCAACCAGCTCCGACTGGGGGATCCCGAGGCGTTCCCAGGCCAGGTAGGAGATATAATCTCTCCTCCTAGTCCTGGGTCTTCCCCAAGACCTCCTCCCAGCTGGACGTCCCTCCACCTAGTCCTGGGTCTTCCCCGAGGCCTCCTCCCAGCTGGACGTCCCTCCACCTAGTCCTGGGTCTTCCCCGAGGCCTCCTCCCAGCTGGACGTCCCTCCACCTAGTCCTGGGTCTTCCCCGAGGCCTCCTCCCAGCTGGACGTCCCTCCACCTAGTCCTGGGTCTTCCCCGAGGCCTCCTCCCAGCTGGACGTCCCTCCACCTAGTCCTGGGTCTTCCCCGAGGCCTCCTCCCAGCTGGACGTCCCTCCACCTAGTCCTGGGTCTTCCCCGAGGCCTCCTCCCAGCTGCACGTCCCTCCACCTAGTCCTGGGTCTTACCCAAACCTCCTCCCAGCTAGACGTGCCTGGACCACCTCCCTAGGGACCCCCCCAGGATGCATCCTTCCCAGATGCCCAAACCACCTCAACTGGCTCCTTTCAACGCCAAACTGCAACCCACCATTAAAATAAAACCTTCCTCTTACTTGGGAAAATAGGCACGTGACCCGTTTCATCTCACCCCTCAAAGAATCGGAATCGATAAGAATCGGAATTGGAATCAGAAATGTTAAAATCCAAACGATGTCCAACCCTAGACATGGTTGTGTAATAGACTCTATTGTGGTTGTACAGTCAGTGAACGTCAATCTGAACCTGATTAGCTGGATTAGCTCATTAGCTCACATTAAATCCCATATATCCTGACTCTGCAGTCTCGTGCTCTATTCAGTCCGGTACCCCGGATATTGGTTCATCCGAGCTGAAGCTGTAATGTAGTTACAGCCTGTTCATGGATATTGCTGTTAGCGAGCTAGGAAGCTAAATGTCCGTTAGCATCCGTTTGTTTGGCTAACAATGCTAACAATGCTAACAACCTGTTGCTTACCTTGAAGCGGACGGTCATAGCACTCTTGCTGCCGACAAAACACCGCGATAAGTCACTCCTTCTTAATCCGCTGACTTTGACTTAGTTAACAAACCGGTTTATATCGTTTAACTAGTAAACTAGGTTAACCAGCGCGCTAAACCAGCCGGTTTCTCATCCTCGGCTACAGGAACAAGCCGCCGCCGTTGCCATGCTAACTGTCCATGTTGCCATGGCAGCTTAGCGTCTTGCGTAATCACGTTGACACTGACGTCATCTGTTGACATTCTGTTAAACGTGGTTATAATAATAATCATGACCCCTGATTGCTCTCCCTCTTTATTTTTGTTTTCTTTTTCTTTTATTCATGTTGTTCCTAATCGATACATCGATTTGAGTCCACACTCCACATATGATCAAATCTGAATAATTAATAATGGTGAATAAATAATAATAGCTTTTCTGTGGTAATAATAATAATCATCCTTATTTGTAGAGCACTTTTCAAAAACAAGTTACAAAGTGCTCTAACAAAGTGTAAAGACAATAATACCCAAGAGACCGTAATACACCAAAAGATAAAAGCATGAAAACTTTGAAAAGACTAAAATACAGATAATTATAAAATGAGTAAAATACAATAAAATAAAAGGGATAAAATAAAGTCAAATAAGATCGGGAGAGGCTCTCCTATAAAAGTATGTTTTAATGTATGTTTTCTGGTACTTATATAAGCAAGCAAAACAAGTGACTCGTAAAAATGTAAACTATTTTAGTCTCAAATTAATTCAATTCATAAAGATTTTTGCGTCTTCTTCCCTGTATTTTAGAGTGACAGTGAAAGGTGGGAGAGAGATGGGGGATGACACGCAGTAAAAGGTCCCAGGTCAGACAGGTCAGAGGTCAAACCCGGGCCATGGGGCATCCGGTCTTACTGGGTGAGCCCAGTAGGAGCCCCTTCAGTCTCAAAATAATAAATAATAAAATATATATCCATCTTTTATGTCTGCTATCCATCCATCCATCCATCCATCCATCCATTCAGAATGACTCCACGTTGCCGTTTGCTGTTACAAAATTGCACCACTTTTATTCATTTAAGGCTTTTTAGTTTTTACTTTACATTTGGCTTCATCCCCCCCCTCCCGCCCCCCCCCCACCCCCCCTCCTCCCCCCCTCCTCCCATCCCACCCATTTACATTTCACTGGTCATCACGCCATACAGAGGAAAACTAAGCAGATTTATTTCAGTAATGTAAAATAATTTCTTTTTGAGTGAACCATGTCGGTTCGCATTTGGCTGCGGTTGCTCTCGTCATTTCAGTGCGACTTCTGCTCTATTCTTTACTTCAGCCTTTTTACAGAAACTCAGAAGATCACAAACCTGTTCATCTGAGTGGTAGGTCCCGTGTGCACTTAGCTTAGCTTAGCTTAGCACAAACACTGGAAGCAGAGGGAAACTGCTAGCCTAGCTCTAAAAAAACAAAAAGTTAAAAATATGCCTTAATTTATCATGGATGTTAAGGCTTCTGTATTCTTCAAACCAGAGCTGTAGTCCAGGCCACCTTAGTTGAGTCAAAGACAAGTCCAAGACCAGGACTAGTCGAGTCCAAGACCAGGACTAGTCAAGTCCAAGTCAAGAGCGAGTCCAAAGAGGTTTCAGTCTGAGCCAAGACCGGGTCCAGGACAGAAAGAAGGTCTCATGCATGACAGTATCAAGACAATCATTTTGGGTTTCACTTTCCCTGCAATATCATTATCAACATAATAAAGACACCTGGACTCGGTCCAGACCAGAAGGCATATTGGGCAAGACCAGTGGCCGAGACCGAGACAAGTCTGAGACTATAGAAAAATGGTCTTGAGTCTGGACTCGAGTCCAAGACCGGACTACAGCCCTGCTTTAAACTAAGTGCTTCCCTGGATGTCTCGACAGCATCTGAGACCTTTCCTTGGAAGCTTCTGACCATTTTTTGTGACTTAATAACCATAAAGACACTCCAACAGTGGCCGTGGGAGTGTGAAAGAAAGGACAAATTTAACTTCTCACAAGCTCAGTGCCATGAATGTCTTTGAGAAAAGGTGTAAAAACAGACAACACATCGTACACCCTACTTCTTTTTGAGGCCTTTAGATCTGCCAAACGTCCATAACAGAAGCACATGATCACTATGTGAGCCGTTAGCCTTTGCAGATCCAGAAGTCGCATGAAATGACAAATGCCACCACAGCCTTTGCTACTGTGGAAGCCAGAAAGGTCTGCCTGCAGCCGCGGCAGCTAGTTGTTGATGTGATAGGCCGAGCACACGTCGGATATCCAGGTGCTGCCATGAGCCGTTGAGCAAAAACGAGCGCTCTCATCACAAGAATGCTGGAACTGTGTGGCCAGAGTGTTTCCCTGGGATATTTTAAGGGCTATCGCAACACTGGCGTTCCTATTTGTTAGCATGCTAGCACGTTAGCAAGCAACAGTTTTAGTGATATTTTGTTCGGATAACCCTGTCATACCCGATCCGTACCGGGAACCTGATCCGTTGCCCGTCTCCTTCCGCTCTCTGTGAGTTGCCGTTTTTAAACTCTGTTCGCTTGAGGAAAACATCATCAAACATCGAGCTAGCACGCTAAACGCTGAAAATATCAAGATTTGAAGCAAATTTGGATCGTGCAACAAGCCGATCTGCTCGGTTCTTTCGGGAAATCATTGTAAAGATTTCCAAAGAATATGTTTACAGTATTTCCTCTCTAGCTGGGTCGTTTTGGGACCGGTTGGTGGGACTGCTGAAGTACACACTGAGATACTCTGGTAAGAGCCAATGAGGTGTAACCATGTATCAGCTATTTTAACGACATTTTCTTTTAAGGGGTGTACATTTTATTACTTGTGGAGATGGAGCTGGCAATGCAAAAAAACCTTCTGACCCAAACTATCTGAGTTAGGTCATTGCCTAATCTCAGCCATCTCCAGTACATACATGCGACACGAGTAGAACAAGGTGTGTTTCGCGGTACGGATCGAGCACCTCAACGCCGGAGCAGACGGGATCGCCTCCGCCCCCCCCATGGCTGCAGACCAGACCTTTCATCTAGAAGCCTCTGCTTGGCATGCAAACTGTTGCAGCACCTCCTAGAAGTCAGACTGAGTACTGACAGAAACATCAACATGCTACATGACTGAACGTACTGCAGGAGAACCAGAATACTGACAGCAGAACCACATTGCAGCGCGGTGCTCCTGGCAGTACGACACTGGGCACAGCAGCACTCACAGAGGTCTCTGGTCCCACACGCTGTATCTGAAAGATGACCACGCTCACATTTCAAACAAAGACAGATATTGAAAGGCTTTTTGTGGCTGCTGCTTCACAGGCCACGCCCCCATAACGCACAAGGGGCGGGGCTTCAGCTTTAAGCCCAACCTCCTCCGGTCGGTCTCAACCTCAGCCGTGCTGTCGTTACAAAGGAACCGTCGGTACCCGATCTGTGCCGCCTGCACGATCCATCCTGCACGTGATAATGATCCTGTTCCGAGGATTTACGACACTGCACGATCTGTTCCACGCTCATAGTTGTAGCGTTCTGCCGTTAGCCTCCACCGGGAAAATAACATCAGTTTAGCTAGCAGCTAATTCGGCTAACTGCTAGTTGAGACAGCATGTATTAACTTTAAAAGACCCTCAAAATAACACCTGACAATAACCATTAAAATACATAATAGCTGTTACATCATTTCTACTTTACTTGTGATCATTTAAAATACAATCAATCAATCTGTGTCTTTATAGTTATTACGTTAAAGTCTTAATTTAGCTGTAAACTGATTTTCCCCGTGTTTAGTTTGAGTTATTTTAGACTGAATCAAGCTGTCAGCTAGTGGTTAGCCGAATTAGCAGTTACCTAGCTAAAGTAACTTTAGCTTCCCGGTGGAGGCTAACGGCCGGCCGCTACAACTACGACTTGAAAAAGATTGTGCAGTGCCGTAAATCCTCGTAAAACAGGAATATTATGTTATTAACGTTAGCTTCCCGTTGGAGGCTAACGGAAGCAAGGTTATCTACGCATGCGAGAACATCTTACACATTTCGGATCGAGCAGGCAGCATAAATCGGCCCCATCTTTAACTGATGAGAATATTTTAAAAAAAACTATCCAGGTGGCAGCGGCACTCCATGCTATCACCTTAGCATGTTAGCTTTGAGCTACTACTACTACTCATTGGGAGTATGCTACAGTGTTAGCATGAAATATTACACCAGATGATCTGAGAATCCAAAGATAACAAGGACCAGATCTAACTTTTGTCGGGGGAAAGTTTGATATATTCCCATCAGTTAAAGGACGTCCGACACATAATTAAGTGCTTCCCCTCTCAGATGGGTTAATAACATTAATAGTCAGGTAATATTATGGTTAATAATACAGATGCAACACCAGCTGGCTGCCCTGCTCAGTAAATATTAATCATTCCCCCCGCCGGGCCAAAAACATAATCACAGAAACTTTTGTGGTTCATTGCTCACATACACTTACAAACACACACATACATACATACATACATACATACATAGAAGGTACTGGACCAGTGTGAGTCTGCTGTCTAAAGGCAACATGTCCTCCCTGAGCAGCAGATCTAGAGCCAGCTCACCGCGCTGCTACGCTAAAGAGTTAGCACACAGCTACTATCGTTCCTCGGACATCACACCACACACACAGTTGTTGCCCACAATCTTTACTAGCTGCTGGGCTAACAAGGTTACCTTAAGCTATACATTCACATTAATTTCTTCAAGAAACAAAGCTACTGCTCAACAAACAGTGTGTTAGCATAGTTAGCACTTTCTCCCAACAATGCAAATGTGTTTGATTTGCTACTGGGACTAGGAGGACCTTTGCTAACAGCTACCATCATTTTATTTTAGAAACGTATTAATAATGCTAACACCCCACTAACAATAGTTCCAATGCATTTTTACTAGCTGCTAGGCTAACAGGGTAGCCCAAAGCTAAATTAGCTTTGGGCTACATAAACGCCTTTAAAGATGAGCCAACAAAGCCGTCATCCAACAAATAGAACATTTGGATACTTAACATATTTATGAATATTGCTTATAGGCCCTTTTTTACATCTTGACATGGCACTGCAGGGTAAGCACAGACACAGTTGATCAAATTAATTACCGTTCCACTATAATTAGTGTCTCACAGCCATTCCAGTGCATGCTAGCTAATACCAGGGTCCAGGCCCACCTGTATGGAACAGGGCTATAATTAATGCTGTTAATTACACCTGTGTTTGACCTGACATGCTGTAAAAAGGGTCTATTCACTCTGGTAGCTGTCAGCTAGGTTGTGTTAGCTCAAAGCATGAGCGCGGTGAGCTGATCTCATAATGTGCTGCACCCCCTACGAATCTCCCGCCCCCAAAAAACCAAAGCAAAAACATTAAATGACTTTTATATCTTTTCTCACACAATCATAATAATCATAATAATAACCACTGTAATAATAACCACTGTAATAATAACCACTGTAATAATAACCACTGTGTGGATCCACAGGTTCGACCAGAGTTGCAGGTCCAACTGCGCGCGAATGGCTCGGGACTGCTGGAAAATACGCAAAAAGAAAGGAAAGAGACATTTAAAAGTAAAAGCAAATGGCCGCTCCCCAGCGCGAAATGGCCTTAGCAGAGAGCATGATGGGAACTGTAGTTGAAACAGCGGCGTGGACAGCCCCCATTTCTGCAACAGCAGAATCAAAATCTCCGTCGTCGTCGTCGTCGTCGTCGTCATCGTCGCCTTCTTTTGATGTTTAGTTTTAATGTTTCCAAGGCAACGGTCTCTGTTGGACTGTGTGGTGAGGGGAGGGGAGATGTGGTCGTCACGGGAACAGAGGTCAGAGGTGGCGGATGTTGATGACGACACAGGTGCGTTAAAGGAGCGTGGCCAGTTGGAAGATGTCCTGTGATTGGTCGGTTGGTCGGTTGTCGGTCAGGTGAGAAGAAACCTGGAGAGAGAGAAGGACAATCGTGTGTTCTGTGTGTGTGTGTTTGTGTGTGTGTGTGTGTGTGTGTAAGATGTGTATATTATAGGAGTTACCGATTATTAGAGGAGTTGACAGTTGGACTTTTTGCGAGCTTTCCCTTGAACTGGACTCTTCCTGTTAATCTGACGCACAAGGTCATAGAAGATCTACACACACACACACACACACACACACACACACACACACACACACACACACACACACACACACACACACACACACACACACACACACAATGTATAGGACACATTAACACACAGATCCGAGCCAAATAAACCGGTCTAACCGTGATTGAACTAGACTGTAATGTGGACCTGGAAACTCGGGTAATAATAGAAAATAATAACACATTTAATGTCTAATGTACTTCATAATTACACAAATCCCAAAATGCTTCATGATAAAACAGGTAAGTGATAAAAAATAAAAACACATGGAGAGCACGAAAAAAATAAAAAAAATACAATAAAATAAACAAAAACAATAAGGAAAAGGGGCGAAAGTTCAGTCAAAAGCTATGTATGTGTGTGTGTGTGTGAGTGTGTATATATGTGTGTATATACTGTATGTATGTGTGTGTGTGTGTGTGTGTGTGTGTGTATTTATGTGTGTATATACTGTATGTATGTGTGTGTGTGTGTGTGTGTTTATATGTAGGCTATGTATGTATGTATGTGTGTATAAACTGTATGTGTGTGTATATAGATTTTTATGTGTGTGTGTGTTTGTGTGTGTATATACACTGTATGTGTGTGTATATAGATATGTATGTATGTGTGTATGTGTGTGTGTGTCTGTTTGTGTATGTATATAGTTGTGTGTGTGTGTGTGTGTGTGTATATATGTGTGTGTGTATGCTGCATGTGTGTGTGTCTGTTCGTGTATGTATATAGTTATGTGTGTCTGTGTGTGTATATATGTGTGTGTGTATGCTGTATG
>NC_048429.1:875514-882126 GCF_013103735.1 Etheostoma cragini
AACACAGACACACACGTACAAACAAACACACACACACACACACACACACACACACACGTACAAACACACACACACACGTCAATATTTTGGGCTAATTATCTAAAATTACAGGAACAACAACTACACTTAAATTGATGTCAAAAAGCAGAACTTACTCATCTGTTTTTTCTTCTTCTTCTTCTTCTTCTTCTTCTTCTTCTTCTTCCTGTCCTCCTCCTTCTTCTTCTCCCCAGGCCGAACGCCTCTCAGCAGGAGGACTCGGAGGCGTCTGTGCTTTCGTTTCTGTGTTTTTGTTTCCCGAGCCCGTAGCAGAGGAGCTCTTACTGGAGTTACTGGAAATAAAACACAAAGAGACACTAAGCATTCGCTCAGAGAAGACTTCAAGATGATGCTCTCTCTCTCTCTCCCTCCCTCCCTCCCTCCCTCCCTCCTACCTGGCCAGGTCCAGGGCCTCCACAGGGGAAGTGCTGTGTCTCTCAGGGTCACGACAGAGGTCAAAGGTCGGACGGGGGGTGGGGGGGCCAGACGCCGAGTCGGTGGTGTCCGATGGCTCCCACAGGGCGTTGTGTTCGGACAGCAGCTGGCTCAGGTGGTCCCTGGAGAAGTTAGCCCCCCAAGCTCGAAGGCGGTACGACAAGGCCTTCTGCCTCAAGTCCTTCACCTGGACGGGAGCACACTGCGAGTCTTTAAAGTATCCCCGAGATATAAAGTCACAATCTAACCTTTAATCTCACGTTTGCATGTGTCGCAAAGATACCGCGTGAGGTTAAAGCGATAGGCCCATTATGGGAGGTCAGTTACTGCAGTAGGGCTGCACGATTATGGCCAAAATGAGAATCACGATTATTTTCACGAATATTGTGAACACGACTATTTGTTGATTTTGACCAAAACCACTTTTACATTCACATCCATATTATGTTACATTCTTCTTATGTCGAAGTTGTGTAGACATACAGCTGCAACACGTGTAAATGAAAATGAGCTATCTGAAATAAATAGCGTAGGATATATAAGCTCCTTCACTTGTTTTCAACAATAACCGATTAAAAGAGCTAGGGGGAAACCACGGAAACACTGGTACAAATACAGGTTTGCCCCCTCATGCTTAACAATAAACAGCTGTGTTAATAAATATTAAAACTGTGGATAAATGTCAGAAGTGTGACACCGGCGCTGTGTCTCTGTTGCTGGGAGCCTGTATGAGTGAATGGGGACATGCCTCGATATATCGGAGGACTCCTACCATCCCCCAAATTTATCATCTTGCTGATGAGTGTTGCAGTTTCACTGCAAATGTCACTCGACTCTGGTGCTTCTCTGAAAAAGAACATTTTGAAACAAACTCACAAATCAAAACAAACCTCGCGAAAAGCTGATAAAGATCGAGAAGTTGATGAAAAGAATCTTGTTTAGACCGGCAAGACCGTCTGAGAGCAGTAAATTATAGACTGTGGTCTAGACCTACTTTCATAACGGTCCTTAGGCTACTTATGTTTAGATTTGACACTAAAGATAAGAACAATTTAATTTAATTGCTTAGCGCCTGATTGACGCAATCTCCATTAAAATTCTAACTTCTTCTCTGAGTCACAACCAGAGATGTCAAGTTACGA
Source organism: Etheostoma cragini (assembly GCF_013103735.1). Lineage (NCBI taxonomy): Eukaryota > Metazoa > Chordata > Actinopteri > Perciformes > Percidae > Etheostoma > Etheostoma cragini. The sequence goes on from NC_048429.1 coordinate 877,131, forward strand.
AGTACAAATACTGTCTTACTTCACTGAAGTAGAAATAGTACTTCAATGGAGTAATTATTTCACAGCAGGCGTTTTACGTCTACTCCTTTTACATCTACATTTTCACACAATTATCTGTACTTTCTACTCCTTACATTTGAAAAATAGCCTCGTTTCCTCTATTTCAGTTTGGCTTGTTTTTATTCCGACTTGTCCTCGTTCAAAAAAAACACCCCAAAAGACCAAAAACCCATCCAAATGTTTGTTTTTTTAATAGTTTGATGCAAAAACAACTCCTTTTAAACGCACTGCAAGCTCTGCACACCCAAGTACCACGAGCTAATGATTTCCCAAACTCGCCATCTAATTTGAAAATGCATATTGATGTTATTTCTTCCCCTTAATTTACTGTTATACTTTAAGTAATTTTGAAACCAGTACTTTTACTTGAGTGAAAAGCTTGAGTTGATACTTCAACTTCTACAGAAGTCATTTTAAACCTTAGTATCTATACTTCTACTTGACAAATGAATGGGAATACTTCTGACACCTCTGGTCAGTACAATCTGAATTCATGACAATACAAACACACACACACACACACACACACACACACACACACACACACACACACACACACACACACACACACACACACACACACACACACACACACACACACACACACACACTAGATTCAGTGTGACGTTCAATTTCTGCAGATTTCATCTTGACATAACGTCCAAAAATCTCAGAAATCATTTAAAAATAGGTGGTTCTAAAACTGCAGGACTTGCATGAGAATCTAAATGTTTTTAAATGTTCTTTATCCAAAAAATCCAGTGACAGTTGTCAGTACATACGTGAGTACATGCAGACAGGAGCTGCTGATAGCTAATGTAATTGGGCATATTTTTTAATGGTGACAATTTTTATGCAAAATATCGCTTCACTTGACGAGACAACAACGCAAAGTCATGATGGTGTTTGTGATTTACCGCTACAGCGGGCAACTCGGATGCTTGACAAGAAATTGCGGAGGAGAAGTGCATGAGAGTTGGTCTCCTTTGCTTTCTGCTGTAGTTTGTACCCACGTTGACACACTTAGAAAGTCAAGTTTCTATTCACCCACACATCTTGCTCTTGTTTAGACAAGTTGGGCAGACAACATACCGCGTGTAAAGGTTGATCAATGCCACAACAGATTCTTCTCCCTAGTCCTTAAATGGACACAAACAGACAGTAGTGCACTTATGGAACCAGTGTATATCCTGCACCTGCTGCTGTGTAATGACAATAAAGTTGAATCTAATCTAATCTAATCTAATCTAGTGCTTTTGCTTATTGTAAGAATGAAGCTTTACACAAGTTGTGGCATCCAGTCAGCAACATTTACTTTGTTCAGCAGTGAAACACAAAAGTTCCTGGACCATCGGAAAGTTAAATACTTTTTGGGGGGGGGGTAGGAACTGTAAACCCTGGCTCCTTCGATGGTAAAAAAGTAGACCCTTAACCCTCCTGGTGTCCTCGGGTCAAATCTGACCCGCTTTCATCAAGTTTCTATATCAGAAAATTGGGTTTTGTGCAACCAAATTGTCAAAAGAAATACTGTGGATAGTTCCATACAAGACTCTTCACAAGTAAAATAAACGATCAGTTCACTACTTTCATTGGATTTGGTTGTGTCATTCAATTGTTTAGCATTTGGAAAAGAAAATGGTAAAAGAACGTTGGAAAAAGTGGCAAGAATCTAAATAACAAAAGCGGAGAAAAAACATCGGGGAAAGCGACAAAAGTTCTGTAAAAGACGACCAAAACGTTGAAAAAAAGGTTTTCATTATAAATCTTGAAGCAAAAAACTGTTGCCCTGTCGACGGGTAAGACAACACAAGGGTTAAGACTTAAAATAGCTCAATTATACCGGTGTAGGGTAGTCACTAATATATGATCAACCTTCTGACTAGACGCCTGAACATAAAACACGAAGACCTCCGTCTACTGAAGCTAACGCAGCGACTATGGAGAAGCACCTCATACAACCACACCTCTAAACATCTGGACTATGCCTTTAAATTATCATCCACATCGGCTAGTCCTCAGCTGCAGCCCTGATAGAGAGATAGAGAGATAGATAGATAGATAGATAGATAGATAGATAGATAGAGAGATAGATAGATAGATATAGAGATAGATAGATAGAGAGAGAGAGAGAGAGATAGATAGTGAGAGAGAGATAAATAGTGAGAGATAGAGAGAGAGAGAGAGATAAATAGATAGAGAGATAGAGAGATAGATAGATAGATAGAGAGAGAGATAGAGAGAGAGAGAGATAGAGAGAGATAGAGAGATAGATAGATGGATAGACAGATAGAGAGAGAGAGATAGATAGATAGATAGATAGAGAGAGAGAAAGATAGAGAGATAGAGAGATAGATAGATGGATAGACAGATAGAGGGAGAGAGATAGATAGAGAGATAGAGAGATAGATAGATAGAGAGATAGATAGATAGAGAGAGAGATGGATGGATAGAGAGATAGATAGAGAGAAATATAGAGAGATAGATAGAGAGATAGAGAGATAGATAGATAGAGAGAGATTTACTGATCCCAAGAAGAATGGAAAATTACGGTGTTCCAGCAGCAAAATCAGTCGCAAAGCACAGAATATAAATATAAATGAAATACTAGGAAAAATATACATACATACAATATACATTATCATTGTATTTTGTGTTATTGTATTCTTCTTTTCTCTTTCTCATGCTGTATCGGGTGCTGGTAACTTTAATTTCCTTGCGGGAGTCATCCCAAAGGGATTAATAAAGCTAAGTCTATCCATGAAATAATAATAATAATAATAATAATAATAATAATAATAATAATAATAATAATAATAATAATAATAATAGGAATAAAATAAAAGAATAGTTGAATATGTACAGAATGGGAAAACAAAACTGTGCAACTGCTTAAATAATAAGCTAAAATGTCTGCTAAACGTAAATAAACCAATCAGTTTACACATTCAGTGAAGCAGCAACGTGGAAGCAACAAAAAAAGTCGAGCTTCTGCATTTCAATCCGACTGAAATGTTTGAAATGTGTTTCCAAACTTTTCTGTGGGGTGTGTGTGTCCATGATCGACTCACTGCAGTGCACATGGAGGGGAAATACTGAATGATGAGTTTAAAAGGGGACTTATGAGAAGTGATAAACAGGTTTGTGCAATCACACACCTGCTTTTTCTTTAATAGTTGTTTAAGTCGGTCTCAAAACTAGTTTGAGGTCAGATTTGCAGGTGTGGATTCTGGTAAACCTGACAGCAACCTGACCGTGACCCCAGTCAACAGCCTGGATAACCCCCGGCCTGATTTTCAAAGCTAACCTCAGGCTCTGAACCCAAAACCTCCACTCCAAGACGAACCGTCAGCCTGCACATCTCCACGGCGACTGACGCCCTGCTGAGTCACATTCTCTATTGTTTCCTCTCAAAAGACAGAAACTGATGTCAGCTTCCTCTCCACGCCACAAAGCTTTTTACAGGCCAGGCTCTACCACGGGGACAACGGACAGTTAGTTAACCGGATGGTCGCCCACGGATTCATTGAGCTCATTCATTTAGAAGAGATCGTTAGCTTTTCTTCTGTTGGCTTCATCAGCTTAAACCCACGTGTTTTGCAAGAACATAAAAAATACTGAAAGTTGGATAACTCTACACTCGATAGGTACATCAAGCTTAAATGAGTGCAGTCTAACAGTCTAACTCAGAGATAAGTTAAAAATAAGATAAAAATTAAAATGTCTGACTTCTGAATCTAACATGATTGGCAAAGATAAAGTGGCCTGTTCATGTAAAAAAATTATAATAGTAATTTACACAACACAGAAGATACGCTTGCTAAGGGTAAGTAGCCACTATGGTACCATCCACAGACACAGTAAAGGACTCACGGTGACTTCCAAACCCACGTGTTCGGCAAGAACATCAAAAATACTGGAAGTTGGATATCTACACTCAACAGGTACACCGAGCTTAAATGAGTGCAGTCTAACTCGGAGATAAGTTGGTTTTTTTAAACTTAAAATGTCTGAAAATGACATGAATCTAACATGTTATTAGCAAAGATGAAGTGGCCTGTTCATGCAAAACAAATATGAAAAAATCAAAATACACAACACAGATGATACGCTTGCTAAGGTAAAGTAGCCATCCACAGATGCAGTTAAGGACTCACTGTGCCTTTCACATTAAAACATGATGTTTAAATAATGTATGAATATTAGAGCCATCCATTTTCATCCATCTGGCCAAGTTTAATATGCAAATAAATTTGCATACAATATATAAGACACACATACACACAGATACACAGACACGCGCGCGCTCGCGCACACACCCACACACACGCGTTGGTCTGTTAATGTTTTGTCTTCTGGCATAAATAAATAAAAATATTGCACCGGTGCCCAACCAGATATTGCACATTGCACAACCATACTGGTATATTAACTATACTCAGCATATTTGGTGAAAAACTAGCACCTAATGTCCTCTTATGACCTGTCATCACAGGTTGGCTTTTTACAACTTGTTCAACACGTGTCATTTGAATCTTAAAAGGCTTAAAAAGCTGAAACTTTCCAGAATTCCACATCGAAAAAGTAAAAAGCAGAGAGGCTAAACAGTCAAATTAAGCCTTTGCCTTTACTGGACCTACGTTGTAGGAACACTATGGTCTAAAATATCCTTATAAGTCGCAGATTCAAGACTTCCCCTCCCTGGAACTAAGGAGCACAGAGCCGAAACCACAGCTGTCTTACACTAAAAATGTAGAATTGTACGAAGTGTTTCCCTGCACAGGTTTAGGAAACGTACGTTTGATGTGTTCAGCTGAAATCAGCAGAATCATGCAGAAAAATGTTTAATCTTGCAAAAGCAGCTGCCCCCCCCCGCCCCCCCTCCTTAAACAGCACTTTCCACAAGACTAGTGGGAACCTACCTGTGTGTGTGTGTGTG
>NC_048429.1:882226-892215 GCF_013103735.1 Etheostoma cragini
TGTCGACCACAAACCAGCCTCGAGTCACACCTCTAAACCAATCAGGACGAAGCAACCGGCTCCGCCCCCTGTAGCCCCGCCCCCGCTGGCCCCGCCCCCCCAGCACTGCATCCAAGGCACTCTGAGACACGCCGACTTCCAGCACAACGGTGAGCTGCTCACGTGTTCATTATGAACCTGGAATTAAAAATCGATTCCACTGTTGATTAATCTCCCCGTGATTGGAGAAATCAGAGGAAGCAGCAGATATTTGGGCATTAATGCTTTTAAAAATGGACTAAACTGAATAATTGATCAATGAATTGATCACATTTTTTTCCCATTTTTGGTTTTTTATATCTATTTTTATTCTCGTCTTACCTAAATTTATTCCTCATCAACCAAGACTCATGAAATATCATTTTATTTTAATTTAAAAATTAATCAACATTGAATCCTTTATTAAGGACCCGTATGAAAAGGGAATTGGGTTTCCTTGTGCCATCAGGCTCCAAAATGCTTGTAATGAATCAAATAAAGGAAGCATTATGCTGTGTGTGTGTGTGTGTGTGTGTGTGTGTGTGTGTGTGTGTGTGTGTGTGTGTGTGTGTGTGTGTCTGTGTGTGTGTGTGTGTGTTGCTCTGCTGCTGCTGGTCTACATCCTTTGACTTTCCACTCGGCGTTCTAGCCTCCGGAGGATTTATGATTATGTAACCCTGCTCAACTTTACTTCCTGCTCCATCATCACATTAGGAAGAAACGCAACAAAAAAACAAGCAAGCACATTTACATTCTCCCTCCTCACACACACACACACACACACGCACACACACACACACACACACACACACACACACACACACACACACACACACCTCTCTTCACTTCCTTCTCTTTGTCTTTTCAGTCCACTTTTCTCAACAGATCCAGTTTCATATTCATCCTGGAAAACTGTCTCTAAACTCGCCGTCACGTGTGATTAGAAACACAGCGAGACAATGAAAGAGTTGTCTCCAGCACCTCGGCAACTGTCCCTTTAACATCTCTGGGTCCATGAGCTCATCGTGGGATGTTTTCTTTAAATGTCAAATATCGGATTTTCAGCCATGTTGGCGTTTAGCTCAAAGCATTGTTTGTTCACAAATTTCCATAATGCTAAAATAGGCTTTTAGCAGTGTAAATGTATCATATTAGCAAGAGAAAAGTATCAATAAATTCCGCAAATATAACTTTTAATCCAACCACACGACGTTCACTACACACTTTCAAACCAGGCCACGTCCATTTTGGAGATTGGAAGCACGTGGCGATTAAAGTCATTGCTGCAGAGTGTAATGTGCTTTCTGTAGTCATAGAGAATATTCCCTGTGTTATTTGGTTGATCAATAATCAATAACCCTGTCTCTGTGCGTCCTCAGGTGATCTGGGTCTGAGGTTCAGGGAGCTGCAGTGTTCAGGAGGAGGCTGCGGCTCTGACGAAGGTGAACACATGAAGCCTCTGAACACACACACACACACACACACACACACACACACACACACACACACACACACACACACACACACACAGCTGATTGTGGTTATTGTGGCTGATTAGATCTCTGCTTAAGTTGAAGTGGGCCACGGCTTAGGTGGTAACACGTTTTTTTCTACCAATAAGAATGGTTAAAATATTAAAAATAGTGTTAAAATAAAAATAGTGAAACAAGGAAGAGATGGAGTGACCCTGCAAGGAGGAAGCCCGGACCCCCGTCTGGAGCCAGGCCCAGAGGCCCAAAAAAACATGGCCCCTGTCTCTCCATCTCATGGGCCCACCACCAGATACTTACTGGACCCCCCCCCCCCCCCCCCTCCAAATACAGTAAAACTCACCATTTAGAGTGGCCAGCCTAAGGCCATAATCCTGCATCTAATCATCTAATCATCTAATCAGCATCGTGACGTGCCACAGCTGTGAGGTGGACGGATTATCTCGGCAACGGAGAAGTGCTCACTAACAGATTTAGACAGATTTGTGAACAATATTTGAGATAAATAAGCCTTTTGTGTACAGAGAAAAAGTCTCAGATGTTTGAGTTCAGCTCATAAGACATAAAAAGTGTTGCTTTTTACAATTTCGGTAAGTATATGCGAACACCGTGAAGCAGGTTGCGGACGTCTATCCCCGTCCACGGCATCCTCAAAACACCTTCTTTCTATTATTGAATCCATCATGTCTGATAGGTCTCACCCCCTGAATGCAGGATTTAGGATGCTGCCCTCTGGTTCCCGCTTCAGTCGGCCACCAACTAAACAAATAGGTATAAATCCTCCTTCGTCCCCTCTGCTATCTCTCTGCTTACCTCTGGAAAGAACAGGTAACATGTGCACATAAGGTACTGGGAACCTTTAATGTGGTATTTAGTTCCCCATTTGGTCTGATCCTGTATTTTTAGTCGATGTCGTCTTTGTTGTCATGTACTGTATGTTTATTTCTTGCTACTGCAGAAAAATGAGTTGCCCTTCTGGGACAAATAAAGGTCTTGAACCTGAACCTGAACCTGAACCTGGTACCTGAACCTGGTACCTGAACCTGGTACCTGGTACCCGAACCTGAACCTGAACCTGAACCTGGTATCTGAACCTGGTACCTGAACCTGAACCTGGTACCTGAACCTGGTACCTGAACCTGAACCTGGTACCTGAACCTGAACCTGGTACCTGAACCTGAACCTGGTATCTGAACCTGGTACCTGAACCTGAACCTGGTACCTGAACCTGGTACCTGAACCTGGTACCTGAACCTGGTACCTGAACCTGGTACCCAAACCTGAACCTGAACTTTTCCCTCTCACGTTGTTTAGACGACCGTCTGTCGGAGATGTCGTGGCGTTCTGCGGCCTCTTGCTCCGTGGCGTCCGCCGTGCTGGAGCGCGCTCAGAAGAGACGAGAGAACTTCTGGGGAAAGACATGACACCCCCCCCCCCCCCCCCCCCCCCCCCCCCCCCCACCACCACCACCACCACCACCCCCCCGACCGCTGATGTCACTGCTGTCGCTATAGGAACCAGCGCATTGTTTGCAGAGCTGAGTCTTTAGTAGATTGATCAAAAATGAGCAGGAATCATGTATTTTGATAGTTGGGATTCATTTCAATGTGTGTTTTTTATAGATGAATTCAAGGTGCTAGTAATGAAGTTTCTTTTTACAAAATAATGACTTTTTTCACAAATGTAGTAATTATGTTTACTCAGTATTTATGTTTAATTAGTATTTGTTGCTGACTGCGAGGTTTCTGAACTCAGTGTCATAAAAGGGACATAAACACCGATTTATTTTAGGTTTTTAAGTCATGACAGACTGATAGAAATGCTTAACCTATGAGGGGAAGTTACGAGAAGTTGTAAACATGTGTTTGTTAGAAAGAAGCAGAAGTTGAACCACGCACACTTCGGTTTGTTCCTCCTGAATGAATGACGTTGCTCAAGTTGAGAGGAAATCTGCGTAGATGTCGTCTTCCTCTGGATATTTTCCAACAAGCGGCTGCAGCTCCAGTTACAGTTTTGGTCAAAAGTTCATGAACCCGAGCTACAGTTGACTAATAAAGAGGAATAAAAAATCCTCTTTTGGAAATTGATCTTAATGCCTTAATTAAAAAATGAGGTAAAATCCGACCTTTACGACACCGATCGTCTTCGTGAATGAATAATGTTTCATAAATAAATAAATGTTCCTCCTAAAATACACTATACACCCCTCATGTTAAAATACAGGGGCATAAAAAAGTCCTCTGGTCAAATTGCCATGTTGTCCTATATCAATGTTCTTTTTAATTCCCCAAAATAACATGATTGATTCCACCCAACGCTCTTTGCCAAGTACAAATCTCTACTTTCATTAATTTTGGGGCGTCTTATTCAATTTTATAGCATTGTAAAACAAATGGAAGTGTTTTTGAAATAGTATTGAGTAAAAGTTGACATATTCCAGTCTGTGATTATCATCAACATCCATTCCTTTAATTTTAGTCTTAATAATTCCTAATTTCTGCTTTTCTAACTCAAACATTAGGTGTAATTTCCTATAAATGAGGTTTATTGACCATCAATTCCAAAAATAACTGTAAAACTAAAGTTAATAAGTTAGTGTTACGTAGTGTTGAAAACGTCAAAAGAAGTGTAAAAACATTGGAAAAAAAGCCTCAAAAGAGTTGAAAAAAGGGACAAAAATGTAATAAAAAGTCTAAAACATTGATAAAAAGCGTCAACAATGCTGCTGTCTTTTTATCATCTTTTTGCCTTCTCACCTGTTAAATTCCCTTTAGTTTTTGTTGTTCTTTTCTGTCCTTTTTAATCTGTTTTCACTATTACAGAGACGTGTAAATACACATGTACATATGTAGGTAGGTGCATTAATTTGTATGAGCTTTTCTTCTTTTTGTCAATGCAAAATTATACAAATTAAGTTATTAAAGGTAATGTTTGTTGTTATTATGGCTACAAGAAAAACTTTCTGAATTATTCTTAACCCTCGGGTCAAAATGACCCGTTGTCCTATATCAATGTTCTTTTTAATTCCCCAAAATAACATGATTGATTCCACCAAACGCTCTTTGCCAAGTACAAATCTCTACTTTCATTAATTTTGGGGCGTCTTATTCAATTTTATAGCATTCTAAAACAAATGGAAGTGTTTTTGAAATAGTATTGAGTAAAAGTTGACATATTCCAGTCTGTGATTGTCATCAACATCCATTCCTTTAATTTTAGTCTCAATAATTCCTAATTCCTGCTTTTCTACCTCAAAACATTAGGTATAATTTCCTATAAATGAGGTTTATTGACCATAAATTCCCAAAATAACTGTAAAACCAAAGTGACAAACATTGAAAAAAAAGCCTAAAAAATGATGAAAAAAGGGACAGAAACTTAAGAAAAGAGTTTAAAACATCGGTAAAAAGCGTCAAAAGTGTTGATTTTCAATTCTGACGGGAAGACAACACGAGGGTCAAACACTAAGCATCATCTGAGCACCTTTTTTTTGGATTTACCTCCAAACTGAGCGTCTCTTTCTTGAGTCGCTGCGGTTCATCGGCGGAGGTTATTTCCCCTTCGTTGATAACTAGGTGTTCCACTTTAGTTTGCATCCTCCAAACTGCGTACAACGCGTTGCAACACGCCGTGACTAATGTCTCTTTTTGTGACGCGCAGGTGATGTAACACCTGATTTGATGACTTTGTGGAACTAATGCAAAAAAATGCGGCGCAACAGAACTGGTTTGATGACAACTGTGGCGGAAACTAGTCAATATGAGACATTTAAAATGACATTTTTTAGGTTAGGGTTCAGAATGAGTGAGTTTGTTACAATGCAGCGTTCATTTGAATCATTTTACTTCTGATTGAGCGGAATACATTCATTAATTTATGAATGGGTTGTATTTATATAGCGCTTTCCTAGTCTCATCAACTACTCAAATTCGACGTTCACCTGTCAAACATATTCATTCTGTGCCGTACAAGGCCTCACACATCAGGGGCCACTCAGTGTCTTGCCCAAGGACACTTCGACATGGGACCGCAGGGCCAGGGATTGAACCAACAACCTTCCGATTGGCAGGCAACGCTCTGCCACTGAGCCGCAGCCCTTTGTGTTTGTTAACAATCTGTTAGTGTCAGCTGATGACAGTTGTGGTGATATCTGCTACCATCAGTCCCGGAGGAATTTACAAGCCCTCATCAAACACATAAAGTAAACAGATAAAGGACCCGGGCCACCTGATCCGTCACTTTACACACGGAAACAACTGCCTGACAGGAAAATACTGATGTGTAAAAAGCTCTGAGAAGGAAGCAACTGAGGGGAAAACCGACGTGGTTGGCATCAGTCAGCGAGCAGAGCAGATTTCACTGCCTTGGTGTCACATTGAATGGGTTCTCCTCTGTAGTCCCAGACAGTTTTAGAGTCTTTGTTGTGGAGTCCCCCAGGGCTTTATCCTAGGGCTCTTTTTATTCTTTAATTCCCAGCTTCCCTCGGGGGATGTCCTCTGCAGCCACAGCGCTGATGTTCACCTTTATGCAGGTGATACGCAGCTGTAAATCCAGAGAAAGCCTGCTGTTACATAACGACATGTGTTTCCTTGTTACCTTGGCCATGAGGGTTCATGTTTTTTGGGCTGTCGGCACGGTTACGGAAAAACTATTGGCCCGATTTTCATGAAACTTCTTGAAAGGGTGTAGCATTGGCCAAAGAAGATCCCATTGAACTCACTTGTCCTTTAACTATTTCACCAACCAACCAACCAACCAAATATATCACCTTATTAACCTGTACTGCGGGGTTTAATATTCTATCAAAATCTCCCTCCTGATTGTTGAATATTTTTGGTTTTTGTCTCGTTGCTTATGCAGCACTGCATGTTTGCATGCGTCACGGAAACGGTGTTGCCTGGCGTGGTTGAATGTGCTGATTGTGGATAATCTTGATATTGTATTATCCTACCAATGGCTTGCAGCTTCCGGTTGCTCTACATGGCTTCCTGAGCATGCATATTCTTGTTGTCTTCTGTCTGGAAAGTCTAAAATATCTCGCTGTTTTCCTGTTGCTCTGGTCTCAAAACATCTCGAGTTTAAGTCTATAGCTGAAAATTTGGCGGCTGAATAATGCTGTCACATTTACGGAAATGTTAACGTGCGCTGTTGAAATAAATGAAACGTTGAAGCGGTAGTTTAGGGTTGAAATTAGCAGGTAAAACATTTATGCTAATTATTATTATTATTATTACACCTGCTAACCATCAAATGTTACTGAGAACTGAAAAAGTTGTGTAAAAAATATGTTAGCTTTGGATTTCTGGAGAGATTTTAAGGACAGTCAGAGACATCATTGGTAGAGAAAAGCTAGTAATGCATCATTAAAACTTCCCCAATGATTTCCCTGATTCGATTCCCATTTAAAAGGTCCGATTCAGTATCAGTTATTTTAGGAACATTTAAGTTACAATGCCAATTTATCTTGGATGTAAAATCGATTCTCAGAGAACAAGAAACAACCAAGTTATAGTAATGGATACGTCAAGAACTGACCCCCAAAAACATGGATTCAAAGGACTCTTTACTCATGCATCCATAGTTAAACTTCAGATATTAAAGGATCGATCACTTAAGCAAAGATGGATTTTAATTGGAGATTAATTTGTTTTAACCCAGCCCTGTATGCATGTAGGTATGTATGTATATAAGTAGGTATATATGTAGGTATGCATGTAGGTATGAATATATGTAGGTATGCATGTATGTATGTATTTATTACAGTATTGCTTCTTCTTTACTACAAAACTCCCCCACTGCACCGATCTACCTCGTAGTCCTCACCCATGTTATTCAAAATAATTACCCCATACAGTAACTGTAATTGTAAACAATTATAATTCCCCCATGTGGGATTAATAAAGTTTACATTATCATTATTATATTATTATTATTTAGTACTTTGAAGTGTGTTAAGTAAGAAATGTTGTGTAATATGATAAAGTTATACCTGCTAAACAATGTAGTATACGAGATTGTCGTCACACTTATGACTGAACACAGATTGCAATCTGTGTGTGTGCTTGCGTGTGTGTGTGTGTGTGTGTGTGTGTGTGTGTGTGTGTGTGTGTGTGTGTGTGTGTGTGTGTGTGAGAGTTGGGGTTTTTTGGATGGTTACCTGTCCTATATTTCTTCTTTGGTGGGCGGAGGATTGGTCTGTATAAAGAGACGTTGGGCACAGAGACAACTTCACAACAGCATCCTCTGACAGGTGAGGACACACTATTCATTAAATACTCTGTTGTTTTATTAAAGTATAATTATTATTATTATAATTATTATTATTATTACTATTATAAACGACTGTAATAGTGTATAATCTCTTCTGTCTTGCAGTTGAAAGTTGACACCACTCTCCTAAAAAGGATTAAGACAATTCATCCAGCCTGAATATGAAGCTCGCCACGCTCGTCTCCGTTGTCCGTCCCGCCGCCGCCGCCGTGCTCGTCCTGCTGCCGCTGCTTCTGATTGGCTGGGCCGAGCAGGCGGCGGCACTTCCTGTCGACCGGCCGCTCAGCGAGCCGCTACGAGACCAGGACACGTACCACGCTGTCCGCAACGTCTCAAAACACGTGAGTGGTCATTTAAACTGTTCTTCCTATAAAGGATTTGTTAAGTCTGGGTATTTAATTAAAAATGTAAATTGGATTTTTAGCATCTTTAATCAGTGATTGAAGAAGTATTTAAGTAAAAGTAGCTAAATAAACTAAATGTTAAAGTACAGTCAATATCAAAAATAAAAGTACTCACTATGCAGCAGTTGTTATAATATTAAGTAAAGTAAATATTAAGTAGGGGTGGGTACTGAAACAGGATTTGGATCGCAAATTTCAGTTCTACTGAAAGGAGAATTTCAGTCAAGAGAGAAACTAACCAATCAGGTCTGTCAGTAGAGACAAAACTAACCAATCAGGTCTGTCAGTAGAGAGAGAAACTAACCAATCAGGTCTGTCAGTAGAGAGAGAAACTAACCAATCAGGTCTGTCAGTAGAGAGAGAAACTAACCAATCGGTGCTGCCTACACCGTGTTATCCTCCTGCTAGCGTTAGCACCCAACAGGCTTAAACAGGGCAAGTTAATTCAGCTGTTTAACTCCTGTGTTGATACTGCGAGGAGAGCTTAGGGACCGTCTACAAACCACAACACTGAGAAGAGATGAAACACATTTTTAAAAAGAAGAATTTAGGTATTTTTTTTTAAGTAACTGCTGTAGTCAAACTAGCAGGACACAAGTTATGATTGAGGCAGGTTTGGAGACATTACCTCAATTTAATGATTAAATTGCTAGCCGACATATTGTAGTTTTATCTCTTTTCTGTGTCGCTCCAAAAAAGACGTAAAATCTTAGACTTCCTCTGCCGTCTACCGCCAGCTAGCGAGCGCGAATGTAGGCTGATTTTAAAATGTTTTAGTTAAAAAGGCAGAAATTAGGAATTATAGTGACTAATAGTTAAGATCAGAGGATGTTGAGTGGATCTCAGATGGTTAGATGTCAAAGTTTAGTCCGGATACTGTTTGGAAATCATAAAAAAGAGAATTCAAATGTTATAAGATTAAATAAAACACCCCAAAACTTCAATGAAAGTAAATATTAATGTTCCCTGGAGAATGCATGGAATCATTCATGTTATTTTGGGGTAATTTGGTTGAAAGAAATCCACGTTTCTGATATAAAACACTGTGAAACGGGTCGGTTTGACCCGAGCACAAGACCAGGGTTAAGTTGAGGACATCTCTGGTGTGTTTTGTGGGGTTCGGCCTCTGTAGTCCTGCATGTGATGCTAATCTGGTTTCCTGCCGGTCTAGGCTCAGGACCTGCAGACGGAGGACGACTCCAACGTCAGGCTGATGCCCCGAGTCAACACCAACCAGGTAGGAACCACTTCACTCAACACTGGCGTCAAAAATGACATTTCGAGTACATTCGACTAACCGTTGGACCCTGTGACCCGTCTCCGTCCTCCAGGACTACCTGAAGATCTGCTGCCTCCACGCCAACATCCTCGACTACTACCTGAACAACGTCCTGCCTCACCATGACAACACGCATCCCAGCATGCACCGGCTGAAGACCGACCTGACCCGCGTCAGCGAGGACCTGCAGACTCAAGGCTGTGTGAGTATCTGATGATGTTCCACATGTTTTTGAATGATGGGGGGCGGGGGGGGGGCTGTTGTGTCCCGGGGTTACACACAAGATTTCCATCTCAGGAAACGCGTCTTTTTTAAAACCTTATACGTTGTTTTGGTCCCTAAAACGTAGGCTTTGTTCACATTTGGCGTCTTTTTCACCGTTTTTTCAAACAAGAATTTTCAAAAAAGATCCATTTGTATATAAAAAAAGAAGAAAAATTACAATTACACTCCGTTAGTAATCACACACAGGCCTGAACTACACACACATGCACTAATGGAGAGGTGTCAGAGTGGGGGGGGGGGGGG
>NC_048429.1:892459-893486 GCF_013103735.1 Etheostoma cragini
CCCCCCCCCCCCCCCCCCCGTTGTTGGATTTCTTGCTGAGAGTTAGATGAATAAATGGATAGTGTTTTTTTACAGTGTGGGAATGTGTGGCGGCGGCGGCGTGTGGTTGATCTTAATATCGATATCAACTTTCTGTGGTTTTCAGAGAAAGTGAATACACACACACACACACACACACACACACACACACACACACACACACACACAGGGAACAGATTGACGTGATAACGCCTGTTTCTCTCTCTTTCTCTCCAGAACGTGACTCACTACCACGACCATCACCACGCTGTGGAGTTTCGCAAGAAGCTCGCCAAGGTGAGCTTTTAACCCCGGGTGTCACCTGAGTGAAAGCCCTCTGACATCATCCAGACAGGAAGTCGCTTTACTGCTAATTATTCTCAAGTCAATGGAAATGTTGTGTTTTTGAGTGGAGTTTGGTGCAGCAGCATCGAGCCACTGGGGTCTTTGTTTTTAGTCCTTTAAGGCTCATTATTTAAATAATGAATGATAAATTACAGAAGCTAGTTATCCTTAATGAGATTTTTTTATAGGGACTATTTTCAGCGGCGGATGAACCCTCATTCGTTGCTCTAGTTTAGTTTATTGGTTTAAACATATACAAATCCCCCAGATTAACATACACATAGTCAATAAAAGATGTGATGGAGAGAATATGGGCACTCGCCAATGCATACTCCAATTACAATAGAAAAATGCAGAGAAAGAGAGACTCAAATTACACACAATGTAATATCAACAGAATAAATATGAACGGTAATATAACAGGAGTCACTTGAGAGGTTTACAAAGGCGTGCGTCCAAATAAACCACAACTGGAAAAACCTCAACTGGTTGGGGGTAAGAGAAAGAGGGTGTGGAGCAAAAACATGGAGGTAGCAGGTGACTCCAACCAGAAATCCAGAACCAGAAACACCTGCAGGAAGAGATGGGAGGGGAGGGGCGAGAGAGCACAAGACTCCAGGAAAGGGAGGAAGTTGAGTTAGTAACATGCATTAATGGCATGAGG
>NC_048429.1:893586-896802 GCF_013103735.1 Etheostoma cragini
CATGAGGTTGCATGCAGATGGAGAGAAGGAGGAAGAGAGAGGAGAGAGGCGAGAGAGCACAAGACTCCAGGAAAGGGAGGAAGTTGAGTTAGTAACATGCATTAATGGGATGAGGTTGCATAAATCCGGCCTATGGCGTCCTGTGATTGGTCCGTGTGTGTGTCTCTGTTTCTGATGTGAGTCTGATGTGAGTCTGATGTGAGTCTATGTGAGTCTATGTGAGTCTGATGTGAGTCTGATGTGAGTCTGATGTGAGTCTGATGTGAGTCTGATGTGAGTCTGATGTGAGTCAATGTGAGTCTGATGTGAGTCTGATGTGAGTCTGATGTGAGTCTGATGTGAGTCTATGAGAGTCTGATGTGAGTCTGATGTGAGTCTATGAGAGTCTGATGTGAGTCTATGTGAGTCTATGTGAGTCTATGTGAGTCTGATGTGAGTCTGATGTGTTTCTGATATGAGTCTATGTGAGTCTATGTGAGTCTGATGTGAGTCTGATGTGAGTCTATGAGAGTCTGATGTGAGTCTATGTGAGTCTATGTGAGTCTGATGTGAGTCTATGTGAGTCTATGTGAGTCTATGTGAGTCTATGTGAGTCTATGTGAGTCTATGTGAGTCTGATGTGTTTCTGATGTGAGTCTATGTGAGTCTGATGTGAGTCTGATGTGTTTCTGATGTGAGTCTGATGCGGTCTATGTTGCAGATGGGGGGCGAGCGAGGGATCAACAAAGCGGTGGGGGAGATCGACATCCTGTTCATGTACCTGCAGGACTTCTGCATCCAGTCCAGACGCGCCGCCGCCGCCGCCGCTAACTGACACCTCCACGTGTCCCTGAACGCACCGCTAACAACTCATCATATTTATCACCTTTAATACCAGCAACCTTTACATGTCATCATATTTATCACCTTTAATACCAGCAACCTTTACATGTCATCATATTTATCACCTTTAATACCAGCAACCTTTACATGTCATCGTATTTATCACCTTTAATACCAGCAACCTTTACATGTCATCATATTTATCACCTTTAATACCAGCAACCTTTACATGTCATCGTATTTATCACCTTTAATACCAGCAACCTTTACATGTCATCGTATTTATCACCTTTAATACCAGCAACCTTTACATGTTATACTTCTATTTATTAAGAATCTATTTAATCTGAGGCCCTTAACATTTGTTTTTATATTTATATTTATATTAACCTGAGATTAGTTATTGATCTATTTGTTGATCAGAAAGTTAAAAATGCCGGAGCTGAGAGGCGTCTGGTGTTGCTTGTGTTGCCATGTTATGGCTGATTATTATTATTATTATTATTATCATTATGATGAAGTTACACTTTCAGTATTTCATGTTTCAGTTCGTGCTGAATGAACCGTGTGTTACACGACTTGAAAAGAAATAAAGTTTGGTTTTGAATATGAACGTTTTTTTTGTTTTGTTTTTTCAGTGTACTTATTTTCATATTTGCCCCATAAATTGATAACAAAAAACAATAATAATGTCAAAAAAGACAAATAATAGTTCAGGAGTTGGACAAACAATTAGACAATTAAGGTCATACAGAAAATTAATGCAATTTATGCCATTATTCCGAAAAAGACCCAATGCAAGTATATATATATATATATATATATATATATATATATATGTGTGTGTGTATATATATATGTGTGTGTGTATATATATATATATATATATATATATTTGAGGACATGACATGGATAATTGTGTCTAAACAATGAATATAATATTTGACCCTTGTGTTGTCTCCCGGGTCAAAAACTGACCAAAATTGGACATTTTTGTCCCTTTTTCAGACTTTTTGAAGTTTTCACAACCTCCACTTTACTAGTTTTACTACTTTTGGAATTCATGGTCAATAACCCTCATTTATATAGAATTATACCTAATATTTGACTTAAAAAAGCAGAAATTATGAGTTATTTTGACTAATAGTTAAAATCAGAGGAATAAAAGTGATCAGTTGTATTTATAAAGAGGGTTTTTATTGTAATTTGGTTAAAAAGAAACTCATATTTCTTATATATTCCTATTTATTAAAGGGGTCAGATTTGACCCGAGGACAACAGAAGGGTTAAAGGGAAGGTCGCACATCTGAACAGCATTTAATTAACATCAGTTTATGTGTTAATCTCATTTTAATCTGTCTGTTCACTGTGTTATCACTGAAGCTCCACAGCAGGATTATTTGGGGTTAATAAGAATATGCTAACTTGTGTCTCTATTGACACAATATCTTATTATTTATTTATTTTTGATGTCTGTGCAGCATGTGTACACTGTGTTTATCAACAAAATTTAAAGAGTTATATCTGTTTAACAGCTTTTTATATTTGTATTGTTGACTGTAATCTTCTCATTGTTGTTTTTTAGGGAGATAATTGTAAGATGTGTTCAGGGACAACGGATGATAAACAGCCTTTTGGCTAATTTTGGGTTATTTACACCGATGTTGATTCATCTTCACTGTCCCTGTCAAATAAATTAATAGAATTAAAACTAAAACGACGTCCTCTCAGACAGCGGACAGCTGGCGTGGCGTTGGCGAGGATGTAGGACAGCGGGCAATCGAGACGCATGCGAACAGAAAACTACACATGTAGGCGTTTTTACAGTGAGTCATATGCTGCCAGTGTGTGTGTGTGTGTGTGGGTGTGTGTGTGTGTGTGTGTGTGTGTGTGTGTGTGTGTGTGTGTCCTTTTGGCTCAGTAGTGGATTCTCAACAGGAGTGTGTGAAAGAAATACTCTGATCCTTTATGTCAGGGTTCAACGTTGAGGTTCAACATTGAAAGAAAAATCCACTCGACCAAAATACACACACCTAGTATTCAAATAAAATACTTCATGGTCAGATGTGAGGGTTAAAGTATTACTGAAAATTAAGACTAATAAAAAAATATATATAATTGCAGTTCAACCCTCGTGTCGTCTTCCCGTCAAAAGTGAAAATTACACTTTTGTTGACGCTTTTTATCAATGTTTTTAACTTTTTCTTACGGTTTTGTCCCTTTTTTCAATGTTTGTCACTTTTTTTACTACGTAAAACACTAACTTATTGACTTTAGTTTTACAGTTATTTTTGGAATTGATGGTCAATAAACCTAATTTATAGGAAATTATCCCTAATGTTTGAGTTAGAAAAGCAGAAATTAGGTATTATTGAGACTAAAATTAAAGGAATG
>NC_048429.1:896902-897881 GCF_013103735.1 Etheostoma cragini
AAGTTGACATATTCCAGTCTGTGATTATCATCAACATCCATTCCTTTAATTTTAGTCTCAATAATTCCTAATTTCTGTCCCAACATGCCCCACTAAAGTTAATAAGTTAGCGTTATGTAGTGTTAAAAACGTCCCAAAAAGTGACAAACGTTGAAAAAAGCATCAAAAGTGTTGAAAATGGGACAAAAACGTAAGAAAAAGTTAAAAACATTGACAAAAAACGTCAACAAAAGTGTTGATTTTGAATTTTGATGGGAAGACAACAGGAAGGTTAACTTCTTCTTTCAGACTAGCGGGGGGGAATATTAAGGTATTTATTTTATTACATTCTGTCAATTTGAGCCTGTAGATTTCCCCTAAAAAAAAATACTTAAATTACTACACTTACATTAAAATATACTTAAATTAAAAAAATACTCCACACAATCTGTACATCTTTGTTATCTGTATTTATGTTTTTCCATTACAAGTACTTTTACTTTTCAATATG
This sequence comes from Etheostoma cragini, assembly GCF_013103735.1. Taxonomy (NCBI): domain Eukaryota; kingdom Metazoa; phylum Chordata; class Actinopteri; order Perciformes; family Percidae; genus Etheostoma; species Etheostoma cragini. The sequence continues at coordinate 897,393 of NC_048429.1, forward strand.
ATTTATATTATGGTTACTTTTACTATGTTATTTAATTACACATTCAGTTTAATTTTAACGTCACTTTCTCACACTGCAGTAGTTTTTGTACTATGCAACCTCACTTTACTTTACTTTCCAGTACCTTTTAGTTAACACCCCTTTACATCCATTCAACACCTTCTGCACATTGTTTCTTTGTTTGTTTTCGACTGTAGGAAACCACGGCTGCTGTAATGAGGGAGTTTCCCCACAGTGGCATGACTGAAGTATTATCTCATCTAATCTTCCCAAAGGTCAGCGTTAGATAATATCTAAAAATAAAACTTCTGAAAACTTCAGTAGTACAAATGTGATTTTCTTAATCTTAGAGACAATCAGCTGGGGAGGATTCAGAGAGAGAGAGAGAGAGAGAGAGAGAGAGAGAAAGAGAGAGAGATATAGATATAGATATAATATAGTTAAAATGTTCTCTACTGGACTGATATGCTAGCTTCATAAACACACAAC
>NC_048429.1:898167-898979 GCF_013103735.1 Etheostoma cragini
CCCCCCCCCCCCCCCCCCCCCAAAAAAAAGTGTAAACGATGGAAATAAAATCTGAGTTTTTGTCATCCTGTTTTCACCCTGTGTGTTTAGGTTTTACCTTCAGAGTGAGACATCTCCCTTCTATCCTATCTTTGTTGGGAGCTGCACATGCTCAGTAGCTCGGTAAGATCCATCAGCTGATAACTCTTCTCCAGCTTTGGTCAGTCCATGGCAGGACCAGCTGGGAGACTTCTTCTAGACCAGGGACAGGAAGTAGATCAGGGACAGGAAGTAGATCAGGGACAGGAAGTAGATCTTTTGGAGATTATGGTCCACTAGTGGCTGTTGGAGCAGTGTTTACCATTGAGAACGAGCTAGCATGCTAGCACTAGCATGCTACAGCTAGCCACCTCGTCTCTAGTGACGTAGAAAGCCGTGCAGTAATAATAATAATAATAATAATAATAATAATAATAATAATACATTTTATTTATAATGCACTTTTCATCAATATATCTCAAAGTGCTACAGGTGAAAAAAAAAGAGAAAAATAAAACAAAAAAGAAAGAATAAAAAAATTAAATAAAGCTATTCTAAGAATTTTTCTTTATAGAACTTTTTTTTTATTATACGTCTATCAATCATACTTTTAACTCTAAATGTAGTACTTGCATATTTAGCATCTTGTATTATTTGTGTAATTTTTATCTTGTGTTATTGTGTAATTGTGTGTAATTGTGTGTAACCAAAGCTATTTTAATGTGTCTAGACAGCATCAGGAAGCTTTCTACAAAGATTTCAGTGCGTGAAGGTTAAGTAATGCTCTTCTTCCC
>NC_048429.1:899079-905684 GCF_013103735.1 Etheostoma cragini
TGAGGGCAACGTGAACACAACATGAGGACAACATGGGGACAACAAGAGGACAACATGGGGACAACAAGAGGACAACATTGGGACAACATGAGGACAACATGGGGACAACAAGAGGACAACACAAAGAGAAAATGAGGGCAACATGAGGACAACATAAGGGCAACATGAGGACAACATGAGGACAACATGAGGACAACATGAGGACAACATGAAGACAACATGAGGACAACATGAGGGTTAAAGGAAGCAAATGTCCACATATACAGGTGTTCATGTCCAGATTGTGAGGGTCTGAAGGTGTTCTCAGGGTCCTCTGCAGGTACGACAGGTCGGTCGGTCCCTGCAGAGGAAAACTGAGCCTTGGAAATTCTCCAGCTTTCGTTTTTGGCTTATCTCGACATCTGTTCAGGGGGAATATTTGTCTTCACCCATGCATTGTTTACGCATGCCTATCATCTGCCTTATGTCACATTCATGTCTGCAGCCATGTGTTGTTTATGCATGCGCATATCTGCAGCCATGCAGTAGGTCACATGTCTGCAGGCGGTCCACAGTCACACGCAGGACTCTGGACTTTTGGAGGAAACTGAAGTAAAACTCCACTCCGTCGACGGAGACAGCGGGTGTGTCGGGACATCTTCAGACTCATATCTGAGCCTGAAGATGATGTCTCCTGTCTCCTGTCTCCTGTTATGTGGGTCAGCTGCAGCCTCGTCTGTCTCTGTGGTCTCCCGCGTGGGGACAAACAACCCTGCAGAGTCACCGTTTCCGAAAGCAGCAACCTACTTTAATCTGGCGACACAGCTGAAACCTGCCACGTCATCGCCGCGGAGACACTGAAATCTCACCACACATCAAAAATGAAATTTAGATTTTTATCAGGGCCGCAGCTAATGAGAACTTTCCATAATCTAATTGATAGTTTAGTTTAGTCAGAAAATACATGATTTCTTTAAAAACTGCTCATTGCAATTTTGCATTAGGTCAAACAGACCCGTTGTCCTCATGTTGTCCTCATGTTGTCCTCATGTTGTCCCCATGTTGTCCCCATGTTGCCTTCATGTTGTCTTCATGTTGTCTTCATGTTGTCTTCATGTTGTCCTCATGTTGTCCTCATGTTGTCTTCATGTTGCCCTCATGTTGTCTTCATGTTGCCCTCATGTTGTCCCCATGTTGTCCCCATGTTGTCCCCATGTTGTCCCCATGTTGTCCCCATGTTGTCCCCATGTTGTCTTCATGTTGTCTTCATGTTTCCCTCATGTTGTCCGCATGTTGTCCCCATGTTGTCTTCATGTTTCCCTCATGTTGCCCTCATGTTGTCTTCATGTTGTCCTCATGTTGTCCTCATGTTGTCTTCATGTTTCCCTCATGTTGTCCGCATGTTGTCCCCATGTTGTCTTCATGTTTCCCTCATGTTGTCTTCATGTTGTCCTCATGTTGTCCTCATGTTGTCCTCATGTTGTCTTCATGTTTCCCTCATGTTGTCCGCATGTTGTCCCCATGTTGTCTTCATGTTTCCCTCATGTTGTCTTCATGTTGTCTTCATGTTGTCTTCATGTTGTCTTCATGTTGTCCCCATGTTGTCCTATATCAATGTTCTTTTTAATTCCCCAAAATAACATGATTGATTCCACCCAACGCTCTTTGCCAAGTACAAATCTCTACTTAGCGTGGTTGTTTTCTTATTCTAGCTCGATACGTCGCTATCGGCTGGAACGTGAGCTCTATTACAGCCTGGGATCATTCAGTGGAAATGAACAGAAACACCTTAAAAGGTCTCAAATCAATCCGATGTACCAGTCTGACCCTAAAACAGCGCCAGGTGACGTCATCACGCAGGTTTTTAATCGGCTTTAAAGCCGTTGGATGCAAACAAACTTTCAACCTAATTTATGTAGTTTTATTCCCGAACTTCAGATAGTTTGATTGACAGGTGGAGGGAAGCTCAGCTGCTTCATCACCCGGGTCCACCGGACTCTAGGTTCAACATCAGTCGCTGTGCGTTGTTTCTCTCTGAATCTCGCTGGCGTCACACTACTACACTTAGGAACGTGTTTAGAGGGTGCTGGTGCCTTTTCCCAGCATGCATTGCAAGCATCAAGCCGATCAGCTTCAAGATGTCAGTCAACCCCCGGATGATTTGACAAATGTGCTCTTTAAAGGTGCAGATAGACGGGTGGGACGGGTGTTGACCTGGTTACTGCTCCGACTGCCAGGAAGACACACACACACACACACACACACACACACACACACACACACACACACACACACACACACACACACACACACACACACACACACACACACACACACACACACACTTGAACTTTTAAGGTTTTGATTGTGTTCTTCTCCACTGATGGCGCCGTTGTGCTGACTTATTCGTTCGTGTTTTCGGGGGCGACTGTGCACTTTTTTTCTGCACGAATCTGTCGAGTCACCGTTTCCTCGACAACGCTGAACCGAAGCCACAACCTAGTTTTATCTGCATGCACATCTAAAACACCAAGAGTGGCTTTCTACCCCAACCAATCCGGTAAAAACCGACAGGAAGTGACATCATCGACGCCGGCGAGGGGAGAAGGACAGAGGAGGCGAAGAGAGAGAGAGAGAGAGAGAGAGAGAGGGAAGGAAGGAGGTTTATAGAAAGAAAAGAATGATGAAGTGGTAAAAAGGAGAGAAAAGAGGAGGAAGGATGCAAGGAAAGAGAGTTGGGAGATGAGAGGAAGGAAGAAAGGAGAAGAAATGAGGAGAAAACAGGAAAAAAAGGAAAAGCATCATTAATTTGAGAAGAGGGAAGTCATTTTTAAAAAGAGGAAGATTTAGAAAGAGGAAACAGAAAAGATGAAATAGAACGACGACGGAAGAATAAGAAAGGGATGAGAAAAGAAAAGGACAAAGGGAATAAATAATGGGAGACGATGGAGGGAGGAGAGGAAGGGCTGATAAAGACGGAGGGAGGGAAAGAGAAATGGGATAAAAGGTAGAGGGCAGGGATGAGGAAAAGAAAGAAGGGAGTAGGAGAGAATGGAGAAAAGAGAGAAAAGCGGACAATAGGAGATTGCAGGAAGGAGTAGAGGAAAAGGAGTAGAAAGAAGAGAAGAAAGCCAGAGAAAGGAGAGAAGACATCAGAAGAAAGGATAGATCAAAGAAAGAGATGGAAAAGAGCAAAGAGAGGGATTCATGAAAGAGGAGAAGAAAATAGGAAATGAAGAAAAGAAGGAATACAGATGAGGAAATTAAAGAAACTAAGGAAAAAGAAAAGAAGAAAATAGAAAAAACAAAGACAAAATGAAAAGGTGATGGCATGGGAATAAAGAAGGTAGAGGGGGGAAAAGAAGAGGGAAAAGGAGGGATGTAAATATAGTAAAATAAGGAATAGAGAGGAGGAGGAAATGAAAGAAAAGAGGGATAAATGGTAAAGTTGAATTAAAAGAGAGAGAGAGAGAGAGAGAGAGAGAGAGAGGTTTAGCAGGAAGTAATGAGAGAAAAAGAGGTGGGGAGACTCCTTTGGAAACTTGCAGCAGTGACGCAGTTTAGGAAATTTCAGAAACGAGAGGATGCAAAAGAAGAAAAAGGAGAGAGAGGAGGAGAGAAGAAGAGGAGGAGGAGGAGAGAAGAAGAGGAGAGGAGGTATAAATGCAGCCGAGGGGACAGAAGCTGCTGCAGTCAAAGATGTTTCTCCTCCTCCTTAGGACGTCTTCTCTCGCTCTGGTCCTCGGCCTCAGCGTCGCCGCCGGGACGTCCCGGGGGGGACTCGATGATGCTGGTGGGACGTCCCGGGGGGGACTCAATGATGCTGGTGGGACGTCCCGGGGGGGACTCAATGATGCTGGTGGGACGTCCCGGGGGGGACTCAATGATGCTGGTAGGACGTCCCGGGGGGGACTCGATGATGCTGGTGGGACGTCCCTGGGGGGACTCGATGATGCTGGTGGGACGTCCCAGGGGGGACTCCACGTTATCGCTGGTGGGACGTCCCAGGGGGGACTCAATGCCGCTGGTGGGACATCCCGGGGGGGACTCGATGATGCTGGTAGGACGTCCCAGGGGGGACTCAACGCCGCTGACTGGACGTCCCGGGGGGGACTCCGCTGCCGGGAGGAGATCACCGGCGAGATGCTCCGGGACCTCTGGATCCGAACCACACAGCTGACCAACAAGCTGCCGGTGAGATCAATAACTCTGATCAGCTGTTTCTTTAAGAGTAATGGCTCTTTTTTTTTTATGCTGTGATGTTGTCATGGTGACAAGGTTGTAATGTACCTTTACAGCACTCTACTGTAAACATCATTTGCAGACGTGTTACTGTGAAATCTAAAGGAAATAACTGGAGATTTCCAGTATTTACAGGCAGTGTAGGGACAAGGAAACGCACTATTTTGTTCTTAAAGGTACAGTACAAGGTATTAACTCTGCAGGGGGCCCAAACTTTAGTTTTCTCTTATTTTGAAAGAGTAAATGATGGAAATAAAATCTATTTATGTTCTGGGACATATTCTACTACTTACAGTATGTACTACTTGTGGAGATTTTCCCATCTTTTCTTGGCTTCTTCATGCACATTAATACAAATTTTTACACCAAAAACCCCCTCGAAAGACAAGTATATTTGGAATAACTTCAAATTAATGATTAATCAAAGAGTTAGAGCCGTTGTTGGTCGTCTGCCAATCGTTACGTCACCGTGTTAAATAATCCAGAATGAAGGATCAATAACTGATTTATTGATTGATTATTGTGCCGATCGTCACGGCAGTTTAACCCTCAGGTTGTCCTGGGGTCAAAAATCGACCCGTTTCCAAGGTCGTTTTTAATATCCGAAACACGAGAGGTCAAAAAACGAGCGTCAAAAATGCCGAACAAGACGACGGAAAGTTGGGGGGGAAAAAAACGTTGAAAATATTGAGGAAAAAATGAGAAAAACTACAAAAAGATCTTCAAAAATCTCCTTGAAAAAGTGACAAAATGTCAACAAAAGGGACAAAAAAGTGATGTAATTTGAAGGGGAAAAAAAGTTTAATCTCGACAATAACTCTCATTGAAGTGTTTACGTAAATTTGGGGAATTGTTACAGATCTTTAGAGGAAATCCCCATTTCTCACTCGTATTCTTACTGATTACAGTCTTAAAGTCACACAGCGTATCAGATGGTAATCAGTGTCAGACAGGAAGTGAAACGTGTGAAAACCTGCAGTTTATCAACCAGATCAAAGCTTCAGATCACATCAAAGACAGCGTACTGCACAGCTGGAGGAAGTACAACTTCATTTACACACTGTGAGTACTACTAGTGGTACTACAGGTGGTACTAAAGGTGGTACTACAGGTGGTACTACTGGTGGTACTACAGGTGGTGCTACTAGTGGTACTGCAGGTGGTACTACTAGTGGTACTACAGGTGGTACTACTGGTGGTACTACAGGTGGTACAACTAGTGGTACTACAGGTGGTACTACTAGTGGTACTACAGGTGGTACTACTAGTGGTACCACTAGTGGTACTACAGGTGGTACTACAGGTGGTACTACTAGTGGTACTACAGGTGGTACAACTAGTGGTACAACTAGTGGTACAACTAGTGGTACAACTAGTGGTACAACTAGTGGTACTACTAGTGGTACTACTAGTGGTACTACAGGTGGTGCTACTAGTGTTACTACTTGTGGTACTACTAGTGGTACTACAGGTGGTACTACAGGTGGTACTGCAGGTGGTACTACTAGTGGTACTACAGGTGGTACTGCAGGTGGTACTACTAGTGGTACTACTAGTGGTACTACTAGTGGTACTACAGGTGGTACAACTAGTGGTACTACAGGTGGTACAACTAGTGGTACTACAGGTGGTACTACAGGTGGTACTACAGGTGGTACTACTAGTGGTACTACTAGTGGTACTACAGGTGGTACTACAGGTGGTACTACAGGTGGTACTACTAGTGGTACTACTAGTGGTACTACTAGTGGTACTACAGGTGGTACTACAGGTGGTACTACTAGTGGTACTACAGGTGGTACTACTATCAAGTAATAGTCATTAATGTGTCTCATGAGTTTGATATTTATAATTAATATTCATTTATATTTTTGTTCCACAGAAAGAAGAGAAATTCTTGAGGCGACAGAGACTTCTGCCCAAGTTCTGCACCAAATGTTCTGAGGTCAGTGAACCCGTCCGTCTGTCGCGTGGTTGCATGCGTGTTAGCGGCTGTAGCTAACGCCAAAAACACAGCGCTTTGAGGCCAGGGAGAGATGTTCACTGCCCCCTGGAAAACACAATACTTTCACCCAGGAAACGCATGTGTTCATTTCTTGGGCGTGTTTTAAAATCCTCGTGTTGTCTTCCCGTCAAAATTAAAAAATTGACACCTTTGTTGATGCTTTATATCTGTGTTTTTAACTTTTCTATGTTTTTGTCCCTTTTTTCAACACTTTTGACGCTTTTTTTCAATGTTTGTCTGTTTTTGACGTTTTCAACACTACGTAACACTAACTTATTAACTAGTTTTACAGTTATTTTTAAATTTATGGTCAATAAACCTAATTTATAGGAAATTATACCTAATGTTTGAGTTAGAAAAGCAGAAATGAGGAATTATT
>NC_048429.1:905784-908900 GCF_013103735.1 Etheostoma cragini
ACAACATGGGGACAACATGAGGACAACATGGGGACAACATGGGGACAACATGGGGACAACATGGGGACAACATGAGGGTTAAATTCCAAACTGTCATCGCCGCATAATTCTCACTTTTCTTGGAGTTGTAGGCTTTTATTTAGTTTTGTTTAATTTTGTTTTAATATCAAACAAATTGGTGGGCACACGTTGTGGGTACGACACTTGCAAATGCGTTGATTTTAGACACCTAAAAACATCTAAATGTACAGTACAGGGTTAGGGCCACTGGTGAAAAAGAAAAATTCAACCATTAAACCATGAAAACCTGTTCTGGTCCAAGCTCAAAATACAGTTATGAAGCTAAAGAACCTGGTGCTGGATGTAAAGTGTTAAAGTGAATCTCACGCTGAGGTTTCTGCCTCCAGCCATGTCGGTGTCCGCTCGGTTCACCTCAACCACAACCACACGTTCACCATCTCCCATCTAAACGCTGCGACTGTGCAGAACCATGGTCTCAGTGAAAGAACTGAAACACAACAGAACCTTCTCCGCTCACCACAGCTTTGGGAATTTCTCCCTACAATCGTTGACACGTTTTAACAGCCACGTCACGGCTGACACGCCGGTTCACTCGAGCGTGCGGTCTGGGTTTTAACAAGGAAGTGTTTCAGTTCCCTCCGAAGAATTCAGTTGTTTTGGTTTGATTTATGATTCATGCAGAACAAGTTGATCTTGATCTGTTTGTAGAGCTAGTTTTAGTCCTGATTCAATGGAGCGATGAGCTTCTGTATCTTGATGGTTTTTCTCATAGAGGCTCTTTGTCCTTAGTAGCAGCTGAATGGGTAACCACTGTACTCGGAAGTAACATTTGAACACCTCGTTGTTAAACCAAATATTTACTGGAGCACCTTTAACACAGCTTCCAACTACAGACCGTTGTTGGGTACATTTATGTTGAATGCTACCAAAATAATCAATGTTTATCTTTGATAAAATGACTCAGCATTTACATTTTATTGCCCAGGTTAGCCTGGAAATCCTGACCCAAATCCAAAAGACTAGAATAATGAAAGTCACCCATCTTAAGGAGTGTGGTGACGTATCCACAGCCCCAGACGCTCAGCTACCAGCCGAGCAAACTGGTAGATTAAAGGGCCCATGTTATGAAAAACAAAATCACTTTTTCTGGGATTTGAGGGTTATTTTGTGTCTCTGGTGCTTACACACGCATACACACTTGGAAAAAAACACTATCCATGGTGTTTTGGTTGAGATCTGCATTCTGAAGGTCCTCTGTCTTCAGTCTCCGGGTGAGATGTTCAACTTCTGCACAGCTTACTACGTCACTAGAGACGAGGTGGCTAACCGTAGCACATGCTAGCATGCTAGCATGCTAGCTCGCTAATGGCAAAACACTGCTCCAACAGCCACTAGTTGACCATAATCTCCAAAAGAACTACTGCTTTTACTACCACTACTACGAGTTATCTACTGTAGCTGGTGGGATCTTACCGAGCTACTGAGCATGTGCAACTCGCAACAAAGATAGGATAGAAGGGAGATGTCTCACTCTGGAGGTAAAACAGAGACAGGGTGAAAACAGGATCTGCAGCAATGTGCAGTACAACAAAAATTTCCTGTTTTTTCTAAATGAAACCATGGAAACCTATTCTGGTACAACGTCAAAATGCAACTATGACCCTGAAAATGAGCAGAATGTGGGCGCTGTAAACTGTTGTCATCTGTTTAGTTTGTCTCTGGCTTGCCTGTACTGTATCAGATACAGCGATGTGATTGGTGCAGCTCGGCTAATGCATAGTTAATGAGCAGCATTACTCGATGCCAGAGTAATTGAGCAGATCCAAAGTGTGAACTTTGGATTTCTAGGGAAGTAGTAGTTACCCATTGGGTTAAATTAAAGCCATGAGACTGAGGAAGTGTGCAACCGGCTTAATATATAATATGTAAGTTTTCCGCAATGTCTTGAAAGGACTAAAGTTATATTTTGTGTTGTTTAGTTGTGTGCTTACATTATCCCAAATGTTTCCAACAGCGTTGAAACCGAGAGAAATGGGTCATTTCATACCCGGCAACGCTTACATTTGGTCGCCTGTTGACGGTGTCATATCCCCTCAGCGTTGTCTGCCAGGAGCTGTCATAACCTGACTTTTAATCTAGATTCAAGCCACTTTTTTGTTTATTTGAAGCAATTTGATGGAGCATCTTCCTCTGATATCTGGATCTTGAGTTTTCAAAGAAACGAGCTGAGCAAACGTTAGCAAAGGAATCCTAATCGGGAGACAAATTACTTTTTATAAATGTCTCTGCAGCCCATGTAAGCTTACATTTGTCTTCATCAGGACATTGAAATGGTGTCCTGATGAAGCTTTATATTCCGTTCGATGTTTCCCAGAAGCACGCAGTGGCCAATAAGTGCACAACACAACAGGAAGTCGTCATGGTTTGCACTTCAGGGCGACTTTCGAAGCAGAATGAAACGTTTTCTGTGCTTTACTGAGCAAAAAGTGACGAATTATTGAGCTAAAAACAAGCAGAATGCGTGGTGCGGTGGGTGTGACGTGACGTGCTCCCTCTCCTCAGCGTGTGATTGGCTGGCTGGAGATTCGGGAAGTGATGGACGTGTACGAGAGGAGTGTGTTCAGCAGAGAGGCGGTCCAGGATCTCCTCCCCCCCCACTACAAAGACCTGCTGTACCGGATCCAAATCACACTGCAGCAGTGTGTAAGTACACAGCTGTGAACATACACACACACACACACACGCTCAGAAATACACACACACACACACACACACACACAAAACAGACACACTCACTAATGTGTTTTTGTGTACTTTGTGTTCAGGTTACTTCGCCTAAACCTTCAAAATGGTTCAAAACCATCAAAAAGCTGGAAAGAAAAATTAAAAAGGTAAATATATACACATTGTACTACTTCTTCTACTACTCTGGCACTAGTACTGCAGGCTGTTCTCACTGACCGTTGTAATGTAGTAATACACTGTAATTCATATTTATTCAACATATTTTTTGCGTACTACGTAACACTAACTTATTAACTTTAGTTTTCCAGTTATTTTTGGAATTTATGGTCAATAAACCTCATTTATAGGAA
>NC_048429.1:909000-923117 GCF_013103735.1 Etheostoma cragini
CTCATGTTTTCCTCATGTTGTCCTCATGTTGTCCTCATGTTGTCTTCATGTTGTCCTCATGTTGTCCTCATGTTGTCTCCATGTTGTCCTCATGTTGTCCTACATCAGTGTTCTTTTTAATTCCCCAAAATAACATGATTGATTCCACCCAACGCTCTTTGCCAAGTACAAATCTCTACTTTCATTCATTTTGGGGCGTCTTAATCAATTTAAATTCAATTCAAGTTTTTTCAAACATTAGGTATAATTTCCTATTAACATATACATTAGCTTTACATCCATTTGTCTTTGTGTCTAAATGTCTACATGAGAAATATGGGTTTCTTTTAACTACCTAATTTTTAATTTCCCAAAAATAACACGGATCATTCTGTACATCATATATCTAATATATACTACTCCTGCTACTACTACTATACTACTACTGTACTACTACTACTACTATACCACTACTATGCTACTACTATACTACTACTACTATACTACATATGTATATATATATACAGTATACTATATCTTCTACACACATATATCATTCTAACGTGCTTCGCGAACACAACAAAAATATCTACTTTCATTGAATTTGCATTTGACATTTTTTGATTTCCTCCCCCTTTCCTTTCTTTCCTTCACGTCCTACATTCTCTCCTTTCCTCATCTTTTATTACCTTCCCGTCTCCTACCTTTATTTACCTTTTCCTCTCTCTCTTTTCCTTCCTTTCTTTTATTTCCTTCCTTCCCTCGCTTTCCTTCCCTTTCCTTCCTGTACCTCTTCTTTCTTTCCATCCCTTTCCTTTCTGTACCTTTCTTTCCTTATTGTTCCTTACCTTTAACATTAGTCGAAAAAAAATCACAACGTCTGCTTTTTGACAACAATCAGGAATAATGTCCCAAAAATGAGGTTTATTGACCATGAAGTCCAACACTAAGTGTAGACCTAGTGATGAGTTTGTGGTGTTTGTACACGCTAGGGAAAGAGTCATGCCAAAAATGTTGGAAAAATTGATTTAATACAAAGCTGAAGGGCAATCAAGCCATCGCCAAATGAGTTGCAACTCAGCTGATTACAGTGAGGTAATAAGTGTTTGAACACGCTGCTATTTTGCAAGTTCTCCCACTTAGAAATCATGGAGGGTCTGAAATTGTCCTCGTAGGTGCATGTCCACTGTGAGAGACACAATCTAAAAAAAAAAAAATCCAGAAATCACAATGTCTGATTTTTTAACTATTTATTTGTATGATACAGCTGCAAATAAGTATTTGAACACCTGAGAAAATCAATGTTAATATTTGGTACAGTAGCCTTTGAATGCAGTTCCAGAGGTCAAACGTTTCCTGTAGTTTTTAGGTCTGGAGACTGGCTAGGCACCCCCCCCCCCCAGAACCTTGATCTGGTTCTTCCAGAGAGCCCCCCTTTGGTTCTCCTGGCTGTGGTCTTCGGGTCGTTGTCATGTTGGAAGACCCGGCCTCGGCCCATCTTCAGTGCTCCGACTGAGGGAAGGAGGTTGTTCCCCAATGAATGTGGGACGTGAAGGAAAGACATTCAAGAAAAAAAATACAGGACAGAAACAAAGAAGAGAAAAAGAAAGGAGAGGACGGCGGGTGGAAACAGGAAGACGGGAGCGAAAGAAAGACAAGATTTAGTCTCCTAAATCTAAAACACGGACTCTGCAGTTTAAGTTTTCAGGTCTGAGTTCAGTTGGAGTTTTGTGTCAGAATTATGAATTAAAGGAACATTTCACCCCAAAACCAGAACTGAGTCACGACCCGCTCCCTTTACACTCAACAGTGGAAACTCGTCGTAAGGGCAACGGCTGAAACCCACAGATCTCCGCCCCCACGTGATGACACAACACTGAACCGAGCGCATCATCATCGCCATCAGACTGCTGAGTCAGCTCCAACTGCAGCTGACTCACATTATTCCATATGTTCGCGTTATTGAGCTCGCCAAAGCACAGAGAAGTTGCTTTCACACCCGCCTCGTGGGGCGTGGTGCGTTTCCTCGGGGTGGTCCGGTTGGTTCGTGGCGGTGGGAAATCTCTGGTCCTCGTCCCAACTCTGGACCGCTTGAAAACGGGGGTCACGGTCACGGTCCGCCATCTAAGGGATCTAGATCTCGGTTCTCCTTAGGTGGAGGTGCAGTAGCTCAGTCGGGGATTTGGGTTGGGAACCGGAGGGTTGCTGGTTCAAATCCCCTTAAATACTGGGGTGAAGGTTTGTGTGGTCTGGGCACTGCCCAGGGGCTCTTGAGCAAGGCACCGAACCCCCAACTGCTCGGGATGCCTTTCCATGGGCAGCCCCCCCCCCCCCACACACACACACACACACGCTCTGACATCTCTCCTTTAGTGCATGTTTAGATACCATAGAATGCACATGTATTGATTAATTAATTAATCTTAATTATATTTTTAATATACTTATTTTATTTTAATTAATAAATATTAATGGTGATGACAGGTACTGAGCATGTGTGTAATAATACTAACAGCAGAGGGAAAACATTGTAACTTCCCTTGCTGGATAAATAAAGTATTATTATTATTATTATTATTATTATTATTATTATTATTATTATTATTATTATTATTAGGCCCGACCCAAATACAGGAAGTGAACCTAAAAACAGAGCTGTGCACCGGACTGCAGTTTCAACCTTCCCCCCAATTTACAGACGTTTATATGATTTAAGGGATGACATCTTTAAGATCCATGAGCTGTTCTTATGGTTCTTATATCTGCTGGCAGACATTGAGTTGGGACTATATGGGGTGGAAGCACAGCCGAAGCACTGCTGCATGGCGCCAAGGTATCCCGCAGCCCCTCTGTGTGAGTACAGGTCTAACGTGGGTCGGTCTATCTCGTAAATAACCAATCGGGTATCGAATCGGGTTTACAGTGATCAAATCCGACGTAACTTCCTAACTACTTTTATTTTCAAAGGGGACTAAAAAACCCTTTCCTGGGGCACAGTCCTGGGTTTGTTTGACCCACCTGACAACCTTTATTTCCAAAGGAAAGGAAAGTCACGGAAAGATAGAAAGACAGAAAAGGAAGGGAAAGAAAAGGTAGAGTTAGGAAAGGAGGAAAGGAAAGGAAAGGAAAGAAAAGGTAGAATTAGGAAAGACGGAAAGGAAAGGAAAGGAAAGGAAAGGAAAGAAAGCACAGGGTCAGAGGTCAGAAGGCATCGAGGCTGAAGGGATCATCCAATAGTGTGTGTTCTGTGTAGGCAGGTGGGAAAATGTAACCCTGCACCACACAGAGGAGGATGTGGTGTATGTGTGTGTGTGTGTGTGTGTGTGTGTGTGTGTGTGTGTGTTTGTTGACGGTTGGCCCACAGAGCTTAAGACTTCTAGGAAACAAACACACAGTGGTGATAGTTTTAAATGTAGGCGACAACCACTTAATTCTAGTTAATACACTATTGTGTTTGTGTGTGTCTGTCTGTGTGTGTGTGTGTGTGTGTGTGTGTGTGTGTGTGTGTGTGTGTGTGTGTGTGTGTGTGTGTGTGTGTGTGTGTGTGTGTGTGTGTGTGTGTGTGTGTGTGTGTCAGACTGGCATAAATGATTCCTCTGGTGTATCAAAGGAAAAAAACTTAAAAAGCAACATGAGCATTTTAATTTTTACTCGTGAACTCATTTGATACGTCTTCAGCACAGGATGTTCAGTTCATGCAAGAAATAAGGATATGTTTGAATAAAACAACATTGATTTGAATTTGAAGCTTATCAATGTTAACTTTCTGTTCATATTCATTATTTCTGTTCTTTAAGAAAACGGCATGTTTTTATTTGTTGTTGTTCAAGACCCTTTTGCAGAAGTTCTTCATAAATCTTTCGACTACAGAAATATTCCCGGACCTCTCTATTCTCTGGTTTTAAAAGGTTAACTCTTGACTGATGTTCGGATTTTTCAAGAGAAGACGCAAAATAACTTCATAAGTCACATGGATGTTACTCTAGTTCTCTCGTCTCCTTCGCTCTGAATCACAACGTAAAAGAAAGAATGTAAACAATAGTCACGGTGGGGAATTCAAGTTAGGTTAAGATGAGATGAGATGAGAGGAGATTAGATAAATTAAGATAAAATAAGGTAAGTTAAGATAAGATAAATTAAGATAAGTAAGGATGAAATAAGATAAGATACGATAAGATAAGTTAAGATAAGATAAGTTAAGACAACATAAGTTAAGATAAGGCAAGATAAGTTAAGATAAGATAAGATACGATAAAATAAGTTAAGATAAGATAAGTTAAGATAAGGTAAGTTAAGATAAGATAATATTAGTTAAGATAAGGCAAGATAAGTTAAGATAAGTTAAGATAAGTTACGATAAGGCAAGATAAGTTGAGATAAGATAAGATAAGATAAATTAAGATAAGTTAAGATAAGATAAGATAAGATAAGATAAGTTAAGATAAGTTAAGATAAGTTAAGATAAGTTAAGATAAGATAAGTTAAGATAAGACAAGATGAGGTAAGATAAGATAAGATAATACAAGATAAGATAAGATAAGACAAGATAAATTAAGATAAGTTAAGATAAGTTAAGATAAGATAAGATAAGTTAAGATAAGTTAAGATAAATTGAGATTAGATAAGATAAGTTAAGATAAGATAAGTTAAGATAAGACAAGATGAGGTAAGATAAGATAAGATAATAGAAGATAAGATAAGATAAGACAAGATAAGATAAGTTAAGATAAGACAAGATGAGGTAAGATAAGATAATATAAGTTAACATAAGATAATATAAGATAAGGTAAGTTAAGATAAGATAAGATAAGAAAAGTTAGGATAAGACAAGACACAATACGATAGGATAAGAAAACCTTTATTTGTGCAGAGCAGAGATAGATAAGTACAAGCAGCATAAACAAGTGTCAAAGACAGAAGTGCCATTCTCACAGTAAAATAAAAACCATACAGCGACAGAGGTTGTTCATTCCTCTGCATGCAACCCACAGGAGCAGAAGGTAATGGTTGCATTTTTGGGGGCTTTTATTGTCTTTATTGATAGGGCAGATGAAGTCAGGAAAGTGGGAGAGAGAGGGGAGGATGACATGCAGAAAAGGACCGAACCCTCAGCCACTGCAACAAGGACTGAGCCTGTGTACATGGGTGCATGCTCAACCAGTGGAGCTAGCCAGGAGTCCCACGGTTGCATTTTTAGACACGTTTGTTAACAAAACCGTCGCAGTGTGGTTAGGTTTAGGCTAAAATTTAAGATTTTTAGATCGGGTTTGGGTTAAAATCCGAAGTTAAAGTTGTCCGTCTTCCTCTTTCAAACTAATTTCTAGGGAAGCTGGTGAAGATGTGTCATATCTTTCAGGGTAACAAAGATGAGGCTCTCCTTTATATTCTGGGGTCACTCCACAACAGCAGCGATCAGGGAACGTTTGAGAATTCAGAAAGGAAGCAGCCGATTTAAATTTTAATTTTTGTAGCTGTACTTGAGCTGTGCTTTGTGCAGATCTTCAATTTACAGAAATAGAAATTTTTGAATATTCATATCAGGTCTGAATTAAAGGCCAAAACTGGTTTATCGGGGAATCCCTAGGAATGATCTTTCTGCTCACAGCAATGGCATTTCTGATGATTCAGGTTTCGCTGTGCGCCTTGTGGTGGCGTTTCCACCAGCAGTGATGATGCATGGATGCTTCTTTCTGCCACTGCGTTTCTACTTTCATGAGTAACACTTTTACCTCAAGCTATCATAACTCCACCTGCGTCGAGCCCACAACGGTGAACACATTTCTTCCGGATGCGGTGATGAGTCTGCCAGCCTCGTTTCTACGCTAGATTGCCAAAAGCATGTGGATACGTGATAGTTGAACATAATCATTGTGCACTCTTTCCTAAAAAGAATTTTCCCAATAGACTTACATGGCTCAAGAGACGTTTGTTAACCCTCATGTCGTCCTCGGGTCAAATTGACCCGTTGTCCTATATCAATGTTCTTTTTAGTTCCCCAAATTAACATGATTGATTCCACCCAACGCTCTATGGGGTGATTTTGATGGTTATTCAATTTTGTAGCATTTGAAAAAAACAATTAAAGTGTTTTTGAAATAGTATTGAGTAAAAGTTGACATATTCCAGTCTGTGATTATCTATCAACATCCATTCCTTTAACTTTGGTCTCAATAATTCATCATTTCTGCTATTCTAACTTACAAATTTGGTGTAATTTCCTTATTTATTGACCATCCGGTCCAAAAAATAGCTGTAAAACTAAAGTTTATAAGTTAGTGAGAAAAAAGTTGATTAAAAGCATCAACAAAATTGTTGATTTTCAATTTTGATGGGAAGACAAGACGAGGGTTAATGTGGCAGAACCCCTGCAAAATGACTCATCTACCATCAGAATTTGATCCATCCGGTCCACTAACATTTGGAAACTCTAGAAGACCTGCACAATTAAATCCCCATTTTATCCTCCTTCATTTTAGCAAAACGCTAGTCTCGCATTGCCAGGTCTGGCTAGTCCACACAGCATTCTGGGATGGGAGAAACCATTCTTGAGGGGGGGCGGGGGGGGCTCAGG
Organism: Etheostoma cragini; assembly: GCF_013103735.1. Classification (NCBI taxonomy): domain Eukaryota; kingdom Metazoa; phylum Chordata; class Actinopteri; order Perciformes; family Percidae; genus Etheostoma; species Etheostoma cragini. The sequence goes on from NC_048429.1 coordinate 915,551, forward strand.
GTGCTGGTGCAGCTGGCAGCCCACTCACTCTGACATCTTGCCATTTGTGCATGTAAAGGTCCTGAGCATGTGTGTGTATACCAAGCCTGTGTATAGCGATTATTAACAAGTCTAAATTGTAATTTCCCTCATTGGGGATCAATAAACATTATAAATTATTATAAAAACCGGAGAAATCCCTTGAAACGAACCGTCGTCGACATAAACCAGAAGGAGTAGTAGGTCTCTAGTGAGCCTCCTCAATGGGCCGCACAGTGAGGAAGAGTTAACAACAAACTAATAAATATTGAGTTTAGTGAACATGAAATGTTGAGTTTTCCTACTTAAAATCATTCAGTTAAACTAATTTAATATTTTCAAGTTTTATTTACTGAATGTTTGAGTTGGCTCAGTTTGTACTTTAATTTTACGGTAATCAAAAAAAATACACTAAAAGTACACATTACTCCCAATATTTAAGCTCAAATAACCTCAGACTTTTGAGTTCGAACTAAAATTATTATACCTTATTTTTAATAATGCAGTACATAATTGTACTGCTTCGGGTTTTAGGTGATAACAAAACCTGTGTCCAAAACAACATAAAACTATATTCAACAATAAAAACTGTAAAAAATGTTAGATGTAAGAGACATAACAGACTTATAAAGAAAAAAACTCATAAATCCGTTTTTTTTGGTGTGAATCCATTACAAAGAGCCCTGGATTAGGCACATGAAAACGCAGACTGATAGGTTAGAAAATTTGGATTTTAGCTCAAGAGACTCGTTAGCATCTCTGGTGTAGCCTTGCTTAGCAGGGTTAGGTTTAGAAGAAGAAACAGCATAATGAGGGCAGGTTTACTCTGAACTCTACTGAACTAACACCACATGTAAGGATAGCAGCTTTTGGTGCTCCACACACATTCAGAATGAAAGTTAACTACAGTTGGGCTGCATCCCCCCCCCCCCCCCCCTCACTGCATTAAACCGCCCACACATGATCGTATTGCAAGCACAAAGGGAAAGCACAATGCAGGTACACCTCTTTGCTTCTGGCTTTGCTTGAAAGGTCAGCGGCAACAAGGTCAAAGCTGAACCAATTTGAACTCAGCGAGTGTACAGCGCTTCCTCCGAGTTGTCTCCGCCGCTCTCATCATAGGAAAACGGTGTATAGGCAGCATAATATATAATAATAGTAGTAATAATAGTAACACAGGAGCCATTCTGGTTCTTTTACTTTTGCTACTTTAAGGTTGTGATGCATAAAAACATGTTAGACTTAGAATGCATTCTCATATACACTGTAAATAATGTGAAATCTCCAGTTATATCATGTAGATTTCACAGTACCACTACTGCACATGATTTTTACAGTAGAATGCTGTAAAGTACATTACAACCGTGTCGACATGACAACATCACGGTAGTCTAAGAATTACAGTAGAAATCACAGTAGTCAAAGCATCACTGTAAAAAAATCACAATATAGCCCCTATTGTACTGTAAATAGCAGACTACTGTATTTTTACTTTTTTATCTTTTGTTGTGTTTAATTGTTTTCTATTTTACAATGAATACATAAAATACTGCAAATGGAAATACGGTACCTTTACTGTAAAAAGAATTCACAATAACTTGCTGCCAATTGTTGCCAGTAAGTTACTGTAAATTGTACATTAAATTTGTTACAGTGTACTTGGTTTGGACCAGATCTTATTGGCTTTTCAGTTTGATCCAAACCAAATCCACAGGTGTGAATCCTCCTCTGGACCGCGGTCCGGGTCAAATTTGGTCCATAGACTTCCCTTGTCTTGCTTCTCAACAACAACACACAAAAAAAAGCTGAGGTGCCACGGGAAGAGCAGGAGTCTGTTGAAAACAACTCTCCGACACCAAAGAGAAAATGAAGGAAGAAATGTTGATTTACAACTTCCCCCGATTGTTTTGAAACTCCAAAATATTAAGTTTGGAACGATAAAAGCAACAAATCCTCACCATTATTCGCTTTAAGGTCCAATATGTGATATATTTACTGTACTAAATTCCACAATGACCCCAAGGCATCATCAGATATTAAGGAAACATGTGTGGTGAATGTGATACATAAATCACCTATGTTGCTAAGTGTGGTTTCACACACCTTTGATTAGACATTAGCCCTTATTTACCTTTAAATGTTGGGAATGCGTGATGACGTGGGACGTAAATTGGTTGGCATTAGGCTCAGCGCCTTATTCAGTTTTTATGTTTTTTCCTGTTGAATAAACGCGTTTGTGTGCTCAACGTGAGAAATTGTGTCTTGCATCTTGCTGCAATTTCCACACATGCTAAATTGAAAGACTACAATGCTAATGCCAGTATTTTCTCTTTTTCTAATTTTTGTAATAATTCCGTAACAGACTTTCTGTTCGTGTTTTGGCCGGCGTGTTGGTATCAGCTGCCCAGGCCAGGGGGTGCCACATATAGACGCCTGTAAAAACGCAAACCCAACGTTAGTACAGCCATGAACGCAGCAAACAAACTAAACAGATCAACAGAGATTGAGACAGGAGACAAAAGCATTGTTTTTAATGCTGTGCTGGTACATTTTCATGACTTTCATAACATGCTTCTATCAGAATAATGTCCATCATACACATTTAGCTAATTATTTGACTACCGTTGTGCAGAAGTGTTGCATATTACATCTAATCACTAATCATTTGAACTATGAAGGTGTAGAATGAAAAGGGACATTAATGTATAATGTAAGATGATTTAATGCTTTTTTTAGGCCTGTTACATTCTTTAAATCAATGAAGTACCTGCAGTATTGCAAGCATTTACTGTACATGCACAAACGTGTGCATACAAAACATAAAGCTCACATGAGGTTTCATGCACTCATGGAACCACGCACACACACACACACACACACACACAGATATCATCAGTGATTGTTACTGGCACTACTGGTTAACCTGGTGTGCACTGCTACACACACACATTTCTAAGTAATGTCTGTTACAAGCGGGTCTCCCTGACCAGGGAGTCTCCTCACTCTGTGCATGTGTATGTGGTGAGTGGATGGAAGTCAATGCAAACCTGACCAGGGAGTCTCCTGTGTGTGTACGTTTAGCAGTAGCAGAGTAAGTTTTAGAGGAAAACTCTTGAAGCTGCTGTCGAGCTGCTGAAAGCCCACAGACCACAACCGCACATGCACGCAGACACATAATAGGAGGGATTCAGACAGCCGTGTATATATAAACCCACAGGTCAACAGAGAGCATCACTATCAAGACAACAGAGCTTCACACTCTTAACTTTCTCAGCCTTTTCTCAGAGGACTCGTCTCGTTTTGCCGTACAATCTCCTGTAATTTGATTTAAAATTCAAAGGCCAACATGTTTTCGTGCTGTGGGTGTCTACTGGTCGTACTGGGAGTTGCGTTGGCATCCGCAAGTCCTGTGCATTACGTCGGCGAAAACTTGACACGAAGCCTCGAGTCCATCGCAGATGTGCTGGTGAGTTTACCTGTGGCGACCCACAGGGCGCAATGTTAGATCCTCTACAGTTGTTCTAAGCAGTTTAGCCTCTGATTTTGATTAAAGGTTTTAAATGCTAAATTTAGATGTAGATTTATTGAAGAAACCTGCCCTTTAAAATTACACAGTTGGCTTTTGAATCAATTAGTTTTCAAGTTTTAAAGTTATCGGCTACTATTTTTGATACGCAATTCATCAGTTTGAGTAATTTTTCTCGTCAAATGTCAATATCTTCTAGTTTATTCTCTCCTCTGTGACAGTAAATTGAATGTCTTTGAGTTGAGGACAAAACAAAAACATTTAGAACGTCATCTTGGGCTTTGTAGAACAAATTATCAACATTTTTCATAACTTTCTGACGTTTTATAGACCAAACGATCGATTAATAGAGAAAATAAACGTTAGATTAATTGACAATGAAATTAATGGTTAGTTGCCATAGATCCTCTTAAGTTTTCAATGCAGCTTATCCTCTGCTTTTGATTAAAGGATTCAAACGCTAAATGTATTTCTTATTTAAGAAACCTGTCCTTCAAGATTACACAGACGGTGACATTTGAGTTTGTATTTAGAGATGAGTGCAAAAATTACAAGGTGAATACAGCATTTGATGTTTACACTCTACTGCAAGGCCTCTATGACCTCCTGCAAATGACACATAGTTCACACAAGACTAAAATCACAGACATCCTCTGCAGTCACATGCTTCAAAGTTTCGTTTCGTGCACGCAAAATGATAAGGTTTTATCACACACAGATCTCGCTGACTAAATACCGACCAATTAGGTATCTTACTCATGTTTCAAATCTCAAGAAGGTTGAAGTGAAACCAATCAGTCTGCCTGTGGTTTGGCCTGATGCTCACAAAATATGTAACGTGATGATCAGATAAAGCTACCTGTGTCTGGATTGCTGTGATATTGTATTTAACTAAAATACTTGACACAATCTCTCAGTCACTGACAACCAACAGCAATAGTTATCTTAGCTTTTTGCATTATTATCTGTAATATTCACATAGAGGCTGATGGTGTATTTGATGTTTTTGACAGCTCAGAGTAACTAAATTAAAGTCTACATAAGGCGCTGTAACATTTCTACAAGGATTGATAGTTATTAAAACCTGCTGACTATATTCGAGCAACAAATCACAACTTCATAATGTTTATCTGGGTGTGTATGTTTATCTAGGTCCACCGACCAGTGGCTTTTAGACTGTCCCAGATCCAGAGTGGAGACCAGATTGGACAGAGCTTTCTCAGTAGCAGGTCCTCAGCTCTGGGACTCTCTTCCTCTCAACATTAGAGTAGCTTCCTCTATTCAGAGCTTTAAATCACTTCTAAAAACTCATCTTTTTTGTACTGGCTTTTAACAAAAGCTGAGCTGTATCATTTTGTTGTTATTGATTTGAGTTAAGTTTTTATCCGTAGTCTGTTTTATTGTTTTTGGCATATTCTGTTTTAGAACATTTTTTTTCCGGTTCTTCAGTACGCTTTTATCTTATGTTGTTATCTATATTTTTACAGCACTTTGGGGCAGTAGTGACTGTTTGTAAATGTGCTATAGAAGTAAACTTTGACCTTAACCTTGACCTTATCTAATGATCACAAGAAGACTGTATGTTGTGTTTTTTTGCATCCAACCTTAGTAAATCGGACTCAGCAACTGATTTTACTACAATGATTTTTAGTTTTTATTTTTAGTGATTTTAGTTAGATCATTCTAACTTAGTTTAGTAAGTTAGAATGATCTCATCCTATCGGCGTAATTAAGAAACTTTAAAGAAAAGAAACTCCAGCACTTACAGATATGTAATCATCTTATTTAATGTGGGCAAACTACAAATGTGTGTTCAGTTAAAAGCCGTCAATTTATAATTTGTCTTTGCAAGAGGATAACTTATCTGTAAGTGCCAGAGTTTTTGTTTTTGTTGATACACTGACCCAGATTTGGCGCTGTGCAGGCTGCCTTCTGTTATTATCTCTTTAAAACTTTGAAATCTGAATGTGATACTTCATGAAAATGCACAAAATCTGAGTGAAACACATTTGTATTTTAGTGTAATGACACTACATCTGACACAGAGGAGGGGGATACAAAGTTAAACCACATAAGGTGTCCTTGAAATATTACAGCAGCAGAGAATTTTGGATACTTGGTATACATTACAATACATTATAATTCATTTTTGGAAATAGTGATATTGTGAAAAGATTGTTTTTCTTTGTTATACCTTAGTGAAGTATTCAAATGTATTTTTGTGTGTGTTTTAGAGATTGAAGGAGCCGGAGGTCGGCAGTAATCCTCTCTTCAGTTCTGTCATCAAGAGCATGAACACCTCCTGCCAGGTACACAAACTCTGTCTCTACTATCTCCACTATCTCTTCTTCAATATCTTCTCTCAAAATACATCAGAAAACCATGTGTCGCCAAATTTGGTGGATGCTAATTAATGTGTCTGTGTGTGCAAAGCATGTGCAATGCGGCGTTGTGCAATCTACATCAGCATAGGTTTGTGGGGATGTGCAATGACACTCACACTCTTGATACCTTAGCACTTTAGCATTTAACAAGTTCGTTTTTGCCCCGAAATCCTGGTTGTCGTGAGCAGCATGTGTTCTTTGTTTGTTTATTGTACTCTTTTACTGTTATCTTATGGATTTATTGTCATAATCAACCTGCCAAAAGTAATAAAGCTAGCTAAAGTTAGCCACCGGCTACAATCAATGTTCATTAATATGCACTAATGCAATAATAGATAAAGCTGCAATAATTCAACAATAGATATAGCTGCAATGATAGATATAGCTGCAATAATGCAATAATAGATATAGCTGCAATGATAGATATAGCTGCAATAATGCAATAATAGATAAAGCTGCAATAATGCAATAATAGATAAAGCTGCGATAATATATAAAGCTGCAATGATAGATATAGCTGCAATAATATATAAAGCTGAAATAATAAATGTAGCTGCAATAATAGATAAAGCTGCAATAATCCAATAATAGATATAACTGCAATAATAGATGTAGCTGCAATAATGCAATAATATATAAAGCTGCAATGGTATATAAAGCTGCAATGATAGATATAGCTGCAATAATGCAATAATAGATGTAGCTGTAATAATAGATAAAGCTGCAAAAATAGATAAATCTAAATTCTCAAATTGCAATTCCAGTTAACTCTGAAGAATTGCATGTTTCATAATTTAATTCAAACAATTCAGTGCATTTAAATCTATGTACAGTGTATGTTATAATAGATTTACATAGACCTTTTGGACAAATTGGTTTTCTAGATTTGTCCCAGAATCCAAGCTAAAACCCGGCGATGTCTGAACATTTGCTGTTAGAAAAATGCCTCATAAATCAATTCATAATTCATTCTTTTAATCTTCAGGATCTTTTCAGTCTGTTAATTCTTACCAAAGCTTTTCTCTCCTTTCCTCCACAGACTAAAGTACATCTGATGAACGTCACGCTGAACATCTACGCTCAGATCTTCTCCAACATCCTGCAGCACCAGGACCCGACCCAGACCTCGGGTCTGCTGACCCAGCTGCCCGTCCAGGAAAGGTCCGATGTGGAGAAGAGTTTGAGGAAGCTCCAGCAGATGATGGAGACGCTGAAGGGACACATGTACCAAATGCACCGCGACAAAGAGGCAGTGCTGACCAAGCTGAAGAGAATAAAGGTGAGTGCACGCCTACGTAGCACAGCAGGGCGACTCACTAAAGATTCAAGATTAACTTTATTGTCTCGGGCACTTAATCCTCGGATGGTCTTCCTGTCAAAATTGAAACATCAGCACTTTTGTTTACTCTTTTTATCGATGGTTGTCATTTTTTTTACGTTTTCAACACTACGTAACACTAACTTATTAACTTTACTTTTACAGTTATTTGGGAATTTATGGCCAATAAACCTCATTTATAGGAAATTATCCCTAATGTTTGAGTTAGAAAAGCAGAAATTCTGAATTATTGAGACTAAAATTAAAGGAATGGATGTTGATGATAATCACAGACTGGAATATGTCAACTTTTACTCAATA
>NC_048429.1:924616-926677 GCF_013103735.1 Etheostoma cragini
CCCCCCCCCCCTCCCGTTTCATCCACACCGACCTGCTCATTAATTCATGAATTTACTTCAGATTAATAAGCCATTAGATCCTAATGACCTCATTGTGACTGCAAGGTTGTTGTTGTTGTTTTTTAAAGTTATAAATTAGTAAAATGTTGAGTTTAGCGGCATTTTGTTTTCCGAAATATTGTTTTGTCGTTGAAAGTCATCCGTCCCCAGATCTTTAACAGATAATCCAAAGGACTAAGTGTCCCACGTTTAAGGTTAATATAGAGTTTGAAAACACATTAAATCTATAAATAAAAAAATAATAAAAAATGCATCATGACAAGTTTCAAACAAATTAGTTTTTCCTTCATTTTGTGAAAAATTTGCACATTTAACCATCTTGTGATAACTGCTTGAATCCTCGCGTCATTTTAAGATGTCCGACATTAACAGTTGTAAAGTTGTTTTGTGTACGAGTTCCCTAGGGCGTAATGTCCCCTGGGGACAGGAGGGACATGTCCCCCGCCCCCCCCCCGCAATCTTCAAAAACACAGTAAGTAAGCGTAAAAATGTTGGAAAAAACAACCAAAACATAAAAAAAGTGACAAAGACATTGGGGGAAAAAGATAAAAACATGATTTTTTTTTTTTTTTTTAATGAAACAAAGCAACAAAACATTGAGGAAGGGACGTCAAAAGTGTTTTTAACGGTCGAGGGAAAGAAAACACAAGGGTTAAAGACAAGAAAAGGTTCATTTCTGGTGCTTTAAGTTTCTTTACCTGAACTGGATGATTTATTAAAAGACTAATCAGCATCTCGACGTGCCACACCTGTGAGGTGGACGGACTATCTCGGCAACGGAGAAGTGCTCACTAACAGATTTAGACAGATCAGATTTGTGAACACTATTTGAGATAAATAAGCTTTTTGTGTACGTGGAAAAAGTCTCAGATCTTTAACCCTTGTGTTGTCTTCCTGTCAAACATGAAAAAATAACTTTTTTTTCAATTTTTTTTTCACTTTTTCAAGGTTGTGGGTGCTTTTTTGATGTTTTTTCCAAAGTCATTGTGTATTTCTAATGTTGACATTTTCAACTCTTATTTTGAAGGCCCATTTTTTGGGATGAAAAACACTGAAAACGGGTCAAATTTGACCCGAGGACCATATGAGGGTTAAGTCCAACTCACGAAAAATAACAAATATTGCATTCATAATTTAATTCAGTGTAAGCATAACGGATCAAACATGTTACCTTTTGTTTTAACTTGACTCAAAAGGTGAGGAATTTTTTTTGTTTTGATGAAAAAAAGCAACAAAACCTTGAGAACGGGACGTCAAACGTGTTTTCAAGGTCGAGGGAAAGACAACACAAGGGTTAAAGACAAGAAAAAGGTTAATTTCTGGTACTTTAAGTTTCTTTACCTGAACTGGATGATTTATAAAAAGCCTAACCAGCATCTTGATATGCTACACCTGTGAGGTGGACGGACTATCTCGGCAACGGAGAAGTGCTCACTAACAGATTTAGACAGATTTGTGAACACTTTGTGAGATAAATAAGCCTTTTGTGTACAGAGAACAAGTCTCAGATGTTTAACCCTTTTTTTCAACATTTTTGTAACTTTTTCAATGTTGTGGGTGCTTTTTTGATGGTTAAGCTCTTATTTTGAAGGCCCATTTCTTGTGATGAAAAACACTGAAAACGGGTCAAATTTGTCCCGTTCATGATTTAGTTCAGTGTACATTTCCAGTTTGTTGGTGTGTCAACATCAATGGATTAAACATGTTACTTGTAATTTCCCCATTGGGGATCAATAAACAGATTAAAATTAAAAAAGTAAATTAAAATCACTTTTTGTTTTGACTTGACTCAAAAGGTGAGTAATTTTTTGGTTTGAACATTGAAAAAGGGGACGTAAAAAGTGGTTTTCAAGGTCGAAGGAAAGGACATCACAAAGGTTAAAGAAAAGAAAAAGGTTCACTTCTGCTGCTTTCAGTTTCTTTACCTGACCTGGATGATTTTTAAAAAGCAGATTTTTAAGATCAGGTGTGACGTGTGGAGGTTAGGGGGGGGGGGATGGG